>NC_054552.1:18620683-18920683 GCF_017654505.1 Polyodon spathula | reverse complement strand
AGTTGTAACGGTCTTTAGTAGAGAACTTATTGCTATGAACCTTACTGAGCTCTTTACTTTTTATAAATACATTTCAAGGAAAACAGAAAAAAAATAAGATTTGGAAAACAACTACCACGGATGATAATTTTTTTAATGCAGCTTTTGACAGAAAATAATTGATGTTTTTTTTTTGTAGCTCTGCTTATGGTGCTGACACCACCGACTACGATGTCAGAGTGCTTCTGAGATTCCCTCAAAGGGTTAAGAACCAGGGCACAGCGGACTTCATGCCCAACAGACCACGTCACACCTGGGAGTGGCACAGCTGTCACCAGTAAGTGCCGCCCATAGATCAGGAATCGTAGTGTTTCTGTGCACTGGCTAAGTTATGGCAAAGTGAATGGTGTGAGCTGCCCAGCCAGCCTCACTGCGAGCTGTGATTGCACACTAGGTGTGTTTCATACTCATGTATTCAGCCTTAAACAACTCTAGGTCCCATGACTCCTTTCACTAAACATTGTTCCTGTCAATCACATAACACGTTTTGACTCTACATTCCACGCATCATTCTTGTACATTCTCCAACATTAGATTCTCAAAGCTATTTACTCCAAATAGTCATTAGGACAAATTTTGTCTGACAGAAAATACATTTATAAGAAGGAACTGAGTACTAACAAGTCCCTCAATGAAATGTTTATTTCTGGTTTGGTAACTTTTCCACTCCCTGAACTGTGCTGATGACTTTTTGGAGTAAAAGGCTCTCAGAATCTAGATCTTTGTCTGCGAGGCACAGTAACAAAAGCGTGTTTGTTAAGTTAATATCTAATATTTTCATATGTGGAATTTGGATAAAGAAACCAAGCTATTGTATATCCTACAAGAAAAATGCAAGGGGCAGAGGTGGAGCAATGGGTTCACAGAGCTTCTTATGATTTTCACTTCCAAATTTAATGTGTTTGTTAATCTCAAAGAAGAGAACTGCAAGGTTGTAATAAGGCTCAATCATTTTTACTGCTCATACTGTTGTCAAGGACTTACCTGGTAACAACTAACAGCAAGGAATGTGGACTGCCTATGAATTTAAAAACAAGTGATTGTGGAACTTCAGGAATTGGAAATTTGCTGTTATCCTATGTCTGTGCGTGTACCTAATAGGTCTTTTCATGCCTTTATAGTCTTTCATCCCCAATGGCATTGTTAGCTTTAACACATGAAGCCTGAATTCCAATGCAGCTCATAGGATCTTGGTGTGGTTTACCTAATCACTGTGGTATGTTAACTGCCCATTAACAGATTACAAATATATGACGTAAATAGGAATTGCTTCATTCAGACTCGAGGGAATTTATTCACATGTATGAGCCCTGCTGTTAGTCAAGGGTAAAGTTATAGAGATTGTCTTCCCACTCACACTGTCACATGCTTTCAATAAGTGTTTCTTCAAATTCAGAGTTAACTCTTATCTGCTTGGAACTGACTAATCAGACTCTCTACTAAGATAATGTCAGGGATATTTCATCCATAACTATATAACATTTAGAAATACGAAAATACATTTAATTTAAAAATGAAAATGTGCCACAACACTCAACCAATTGAACTCTGATTCCTTCAGCAAAGTCTGGATGATCCAGAATGGTCTATTAATAATAAAGTCATCACTTTTTTACAGGACACAACAATCATTTGTGCACGCTTACTTGTCATCATACACATTGAGACAGAAATTGAGTTGAAAACACTGATGGGAAGCAGAATGAATACATCTGGTTAGGGGAATCACATGAAGGTGTTTTTACTGCAAACAGTTCAAGTGCACATGCAAGGGCTGAAAATAATACTCAATAACAAAAGGCGAAAGCAAAGGAGAAAATAAAACCTACAAAAAAAAGGTGCTGCTCCTGGCAGCATTCCATAGTCACCACTGTTCAATGCGGCTCTGGTCTTATTTATGCATTGCTATTCCTTCACTATAACTCTCGGGGTTGCCCAAACTTCCCCAATTAATCCTAAATGTCCCACTCGGGTTCGTAAAAATTAATAAAAATATTTGGCACCGGCTGTCTTCCTCAGCTGTAATTTCTCCTTTTTCTTGCTTTAGACACTGGTGGTCTGTTACAGTTTGTTATCCAGTTTATGAACAGTCCCGTTGTCATTCTTCCTAGATGGGCAGGGCTGTGGAAACAGTAAAGCGTTATTTTTATAGGCCGAGCGAACCCCCCATGGCTCGCCTCCCAACCACTCAGAGAAAGGGAGCGACAACACACCCTCACCCAACCTCTCAGTGTCACTGCCATGATCGACAGGCAGACATTATGGGGGCCCCCGACTTCCCCCTATAGGATCATGCATGCATCAGATAGCCAGCACAGACCTCGCCCTGTTACAAAGACATTCAAATAATTTGCCTTTGCGTGAATGTTGTTCCACATGCACACAGTACCGATAGTCTTAGAATTGTATAAACATCAGTAAAACTCTTATATTGCAGAAAGTAAGCAACAAAGAATCTTGCAAAAAATAAATTTAAATGTGTTTCAGTTTTTCATCTTATTTTCAAATTCCAGTGCTCCTTGTTCTTTGTCCCCTCAGACAAGTAAATTATTGGAAGCAACACATTAATGGCACATGACCTCAGAGTTCAGAGGTGGCTTCCTGTATTTGTGCAGGTGGAGTGTGTGACAGAGGTTGCCTCATGCTAGTTTATGGTGTGCAAATGTCAGGCTTCTGCTAAATATCTTTTTTGTGAACATCCTAGGCTGCCACATTACATCCCCAGCAGTGTACTATTCTCAAACCTAAAAAAAGATTTCCCTTACATGAGAGTAGATGTTAAACTTCATGCTGATTTGAACTTGGCTCTCGCCAAGATAAGCACCAACTAAGACGTAGCTTTACAGTAAACTAATGTGATCCATCTGCATCTTCATCCATTTGTGTTGCTTTCCATCTGATGATGTAGATATCCTTTTGTCTGGTTTTGATTGCTGAAGTGTAATGCTGGCTCCAGGGATCAGCTTATTTTGCCTCCCCAGTGTATCAGCACACACAACGGCTGCGATGCTGGCTCCGGGATCAACCCAGTGCGGTCTCCCCAGCACATCAGCATGACAACCATCTGGATTGAGCTAAGTAGGGTACATCTCTGGGGTCTTCAAGTGGGCACCTTCCATCCTCTGTGTTTCTTCGACTAGCCCACGACACCTCAAGGGGGCTCAACAGTGATTCTGGCGTCCCAGCATCACCCCCTCCATCCCCCGCTCAGCTCAGCCCAGCTTACACATACATTAGCGTTGCTTTCTTTCTATTGTGCTTGAGATCCCCATCAAAATCTTTCCGTCTCAACCACAGCCAGTTGCTGCTCCTTTCTGCTGCTTCAGATATGATGAGCAGTTTACTATTCTCTAACCTAAAAAATAATGTCTTGTCATTTTACTTCAGTCTTCCATAATCTTTATGTAAGACTAATTCTTCAGCTAGCAGACATTGTTGACCAGTTTATTTCACTGCAGGGTCAAACAAACCCCCCTTAAAATACTAATTTTAAGATAATGCTCCCTTTATATATGTAAAATACTGAGGGAGTGATCATAACTGCAATCTGTTAATTTGGACTTTCATATAGCAGTGTTGCAAATGTATCCACTAGGTGGCGATAGGTTGTTTTTACATTCAAATAAGTTAATTTTAGGCGCATATGATATTAGTTGTACTGTTTTGGTTTTTTTTAATTTTTATTTTGTGACAGATAAATCAGCCAGTATTGGCTGTAAAGGGGTTCCATAGAGAAATGAAGGTTTTGGCTCTTAAAATAGTAGTTGATAATTGTTGCATGTAACGGTTTATCGGGCATAAATATTTCACTGTATTTTCATGAGCTACCAGAAACCATAGGAAGAGAAATGCTTTACATCATGTTCAGCTGGTTAGTACAGCAATCTGTTTTATTACTGCACAACAGTGGTATATTCCAAATGAATAGTTTTCCTTTATATTAAGTACATACAATTGTGAT
This sequence comes from Polyodon spathula, assembly GCF_017654505.1. Classification (NCBI taxonomy): domain Eukaryota; kingdom Metazoa; phylum Chordata; class Actinopteri; order Acipenseriformes; family Polyodontidae; genus Polyodon; species Polyodon spathula. The sequence continues at coordinate 18,916,683 of NC_054552.1, read as the reverse complement.
CAAGCCTATGCATCGATTGTTACATTAATTAAACTACATGCTTCACTGAAAAGCTAGTGGCTCATTTCATTATCAAGTCAGTGCTGCTACTAAGCAAATACTACTACTCTACCGTGAAAAAGTATTTGCCCCTGACGGATTTTCTGCATTTTTGCATATTTTTGACCCTGAATGTTATCAGATCTTCAACCAAAATCTAATATTAGTTAAAAGGGACCCTGAGTGAACATATAACACTACATTTTGATACGTATTTCATTTATTTATTAAGAAAGTGCCCCCTGGTCAAGTTATTGACCCCTTAGACTCAATAACTTGGTATGGCACCTTTAACAGCAATAACTGCAACCAAACGCTTCCTGTAGTTATTGATCAATCTCTCACAGCGCCGTGGAGGAAATGTGGCCTACTCCTTCATGCAGAACTGCTTCAACTCAGTGACATTTGTGGGTTTTCGAGCATAAACTGCTCATTCCAGGTCCTACCACAACATCTCAATGGAGTTTAGGTCTGAACTTTGACTAGGCCATTCCAAAACTTTAAATTTCTTGTTCTTCAACCATTCTGATGTAGACTTACTTGTATGTTTCGGATCATTGTCTTGCTGCATGACCCAGCTGTACTTCAACTTCAGCTCACCGATGGGTGGCTTGACATTCTCCTGTAGAATTCTCTGATACAGAGCAGAATTCATGGTTCCTTCAATGAAGGCAAGTCGTCCTTGTCCTGATGCAGCAAAGCATCCCCAAATCATGACACTACCATCACAATGCTTGACTGTGGAATGCAGTGTTTGGTTTTCGCCAGACATAACAGGGCCCATGTTGGCCAAAAAGTTCCACTTTTGTCCATAGAACATTGTTCCAGAACTCTTGAGGATCATCCAGGTGATTTTTGGTAAACTTGAGACAAGCATTCATGTTCTTCTTAGTGAGCATGAACACTGAACTTAGCCGAGGTGAAAGAGGCCTGCAGGTCCCTGGATGTTGTTCTAGGGTCCGTTGTCACTTCCTCAATGATTTTATGCCTTGCTCTTGGAGAGAGTTTGGTATGAGGTTCTTACTGTGGAATGCAGTGTTTGGTTTTTGCCAGACATAACGGGGCCCATGTTGGCAAAAAGTTCCACTTTTGTCCATAGAATATTGTTCCAGAACTCTTGAGGATCATCCAGTTGCTTTTTGGTCTTCAGGAATTTATTTTGATCATGGCACGATGTGCCTCTACAACCTGTGTGCTGACAACTTCACTCTGATGGTAAGGGCAAAAGTTACAGTCAGCTTTATAATGGACAGGGCTGGCCCAAATCAGGCATGATTGTTAACCAAAGTATTTAAACAGCTGACCCTAATTATCCCTTTAATTGGGTTGAGTTAACTAGGGGATAATAATTTTTTCACACCTGAAGATTTAATGTTTCATTACCTTGCACACCAAACAAATGAAAGAAGCACCAAACTTTGGTGTCATGTTTTCTCTCAGACTCCCTCTATATGCTGCTACAACCCACAAAAGATCTGACCAAATTCAATGTGAAAAATGTGCAAAAATACAGAAAATCAGACAGGGGCAAATAGTTTTTTCATGGCACTGTATCTACTACAGCTGTTTTCAGTCACCAAACACAAATGAGAATATTTCAGTCATGGTTTTTAATTTTTTTTTTTTTTTTTTTTTTTTTTTACAGCATTGTGTAGTTTTTAAAGAAAAAAAGTCATTTTTTTAATTGAAAAGAAAAATCCTGAGAAAATAAGAAACAGAGTTTAACTCAACATTTATTTAACAAATACTGTTGTTGGTGGACAGGAACTTACTTATAAGGAAAAGGAAATCAACAAACACAATGCTGGAATAGCCAGCAACTGTGTGCCTTGACTGGACCAGCATATTAATGTATAGTAAACATGTATTTATTACATCTTAAAGCATTGTATCTGGTACAATACTACGTTAAAAACATCACTGTTTGAAAGCCTTGGAGATAGTGCTACACTTCCTTAGTCCTTTGACCTGACCTGAAGGGTGAAATTATCCACACAGCTTCAACTGTTTAATTCCTGTCATTAGCCAATCTGCTGCTCCCCCTGGCTTGCAGCCAATAATAATAATAATAATAATATCTTTATATAGTGGATCACCATCACAAATAACTTTACAGAGGTAGGCTGTGAACTGTGCATTATATGCAAAGTCACTTATAATAGGACATTGACTGAACATCTCATGGAGCAGGAGGTTAAGTGACTTGCTCAGGGTCACACAGTGAGTCAGTGGCAGAGGTGGGATTTGAACCAGTAACTTATAGATTACGATTGCCTGTAACAGGATTTGACTGCTGAAGTGAAATGACCTAGGAAGTACAAGTGTAACAGATTTATGGGGAGAGAGGCATTGACCTACTGTACAGTATGTAGCCAATAGAAGTCCAAAACAGGTAGTCTGGTGGAATAATTTTATTAGCTACAAGAACTTTCAGGTCAAATGTCTAATTGGTATGGTCTCCACTGTTGTTGTTCTCAGTTTTGAAAGTTATCATTAGCAGCTGCAATTTGAAATCTCTTAGTTTAAACAAATCCCTTTTGTCATTCAGAGACTGGTAAAAGTCATCCATTCACTTCCTTTATATTATGCGTAAACCTCCTGCTGCAGCTTTTCAACCACAGCCAATAATCACAACAATATCTGAAATGTTTGTTTTGCTCTGGAACACCCCTTTGCTCCATACAATTTTGTCCTTGCTGTTGAAATCACTGACCCCGTTATCACTTCTAACATCCAGGGTGAATTTGAACAAAGGGGTTTTAAAGCTTCTTAGTTACTTGCTAGATTTATTTCAAGGAAAGCATAACATTATTACAGTTCTAACAAGTTATAAATTGCTCATTAGAAATCAACCATACATTATAACCTGTATATAGATATAGCCCAGTGTACAGAACATACAGCTTAGTTCAAAAACAACAACTATCTTGTATGCTTATTTGTAGTTTATGGGTACAGTCTTCATTTCTGTCATTAATAATATGTTAATATGTTTTGTGTGTATCTCAATAACAAATGTTATAACAAAAATAATATCACACATTGTGAGTAGCTTCAAACTGCACAAGATGACGTCTCTTATAACAAATAGAGACTCCCACACATAGAACATAAACAAATGTATGAATGAGAGAGCATATGTGCTCATCAGGTTTCAAAAATGTTGTCCAGTTTGGTCTTAAAAGATCCAAGTGATTCAGCATCAAAAATATGACCAGGCAAGGCATTCCTTACCCTTACCCTCTGTGTGACAAAGTGTCTCCTTCTTTAAAAATACTTACAAGCCCCTAATCTTGTAAGTACCTGGTACTTTATTTCTGAAGAAATGTATAAGTGACAATTTGGAGTTGAGTGATGAGAATGCATGCACAGTGTGTGTCTGAAAGCCATTCCCTGAATGTCCTCTTTCTTCATGTAACTCTGTGTTGAATCTCTCAGACACTACCACAGCATGGATGAGTTCAGTCATTATGACCTGCTAAATGCAGCGACAGGGAGGAAGGTTGCTGAAGGACACAAAGCCAGCTTCTGCCTGGAGGACACAACGTGTGATTTCGGTCACCTGAAGCGCTATGCGTGCACATCGCACACACAGGTACGTGAGACTGGGGCTCTGATACAGTGCAGTGCAGAACAGGGAGAGCAAGTCTCCATCCCAACAATCTTAACTGCTGGAGAACACATTAAATAAAATATCAGAGTTCCCTTTCAATTCGAAAATAACCATCAACCTATGGGACATTGCCATCTGGCAGTAGGGATTGGCTGAGCTTTATAGCAAAGCTGCCGATACGCATCTGCGCGAGCTGACGTGTAAGCCCGCCCCCCTGGGAGCTTACTATACGCAGCGCGCGGAGACTCTCTTCCTCTTTTGTCTTCAACATCGGTAGCGGTAGGTACTAGAGCTTGTAGCTGACGGTACTCATTTAAGCTTAGGCTTGAGAAGTTGTTTTTTTGCCCCTTCTCCAAGTTAATTTCAGTTGCACTTATTATTGGTATTCTTGGTTATATAATTGTGTATATATTTTATATATATATATATATATATATATATATATATATATATATATATATATATATATATATATATATATATATATATATACTTTATATATCCTTCACGCTTTGCTTCAGCATCAAGTTTTTGTTTAACCTAGTGGTCTTCATCTTCTCTTTATTATATATTTTCTAACATTTAATTGTGTGTTTTTTGGGTTCTTTATGTGTGTGTGTGTGTGTGTATATATGTGTATATATATATATATATATTATTAGGGCGCACATTGTTGGCTCTGTAAATCTTCCACTGCTGTGTGTTTCCCCACCATGTGGTAGCTGTACGGTTTTCCCTACAGTCACTCCTACAGTCACAAGCACTTGCAGCAGCATCCCCCCCCCCAAAAAAAAATCCCTTTTCACCATTAAGAAGACGACAACCAAGCACATACTCCCTTAAGCACCAAGGTAAGTATTCACCAAATAAGACAATGTACCAGCACTAGCGTTTCCGCTCTACAGGTCAGCTGACGGTTAGGTGTCTTGTGCTAGCGTCTCGACGCTCGGTACTCGCTCTGCGTGGTGTCTCGTGCTTGGAACTCGTGTGTCGGTGCTCGATGCTTGACGCTTTGACGCCTGACACATGCAATTCAATGCTCGGCGCTTCGACGCTCGGTGCTTGTCGCTTCGACGCTCTGCGCTTCGACGCCACATGCTCGCTGCTCGCCGCTTCGACGCCACACGCTCGACACTCGGCGCTTCGACGCCACACGCTCGATGCTTTGCCTTTCGACGCTACACGCTCAATGAGTCGCCACTTTGATGCTTTACCCTCAACGCTCGGCGCTTCACGCTACACGCTCTATGCTCTGCACTTTAAAGCTACACGCTTGACGCTTGGTGCTTCGATGCTAGATGCTCGGCGCTTCGGCTCTCGATGCTTGACGCTCGGTGCTCCATGCACCTTTGATGTTTGCTGTGCTGTGCTCGATGGAGATATCGGGCTTCCATCGTTGCACATCCTGTCAGGCAAAGCCTTTGTGCTGGCTTCCAGACACACGCCCTTTAGCAAAGGGCTAAGAAATCAATGGGTGGGCACTCTTCTTCCTCGGGATCTTCCCACACCATTTCAGCCCCGCCGTCGTCTATGGCGACGCCGCCAGGGCGACTGCAGCTCTCCACGAGCCTGGCCTCCCAGATTACAGAGGTCCCCCACCAGACGCGCTCGGGCTTGCAGCCCCTCCCCTTCTAGGGTACGCCCTCATCGGGAGTCTAGGTCGCCCTGCAGATCGCCTCGGCGCAGAGGACACTCTCGTTCCCCTTGTCGCGACAGGCGATACAGAGACAGGTCGGGGGTGGTGGAGTTAACCTCCAAGATGTCTCAATTCATGGAGGTTATGATGGGGCAGCAGTCTAACCTCCACCGGCCGTTTCCCTTCCACTGCAACCTCAAAAGGACAGGGATATTGATGCGGTTTCCAGGGATGCATCTGACATCCTGGAAGGGGACAGTATAGAGGCTGAGATAGCCTCTCAGCACTCGGATCAGGACGCTGAGTCCAAGGTGATGGATACCGACGACCCGATGTGGTCTGTGGTGGACAGAGCAACCCGCCACTTGGGCATAGATTGGCCTAAGACAGAGCCTCATCAGCGATCTCTGTTTGAGTCTCCTTCAGCCCAGTCCCATCAGTCCAGGATGCTTCTGGCATTTCCGGACTTTGTTAAGGAGGTGCAGTCTACTTGGGGGGCTCTGGCCTCTGCTCCTGCGATGTCTCGCAAGGCTTCGGCCTTTACTATGCAGGGGTCTAGTGATGCTGGTTTAGCATCCTTTCCACCGGTGGACGCTGCGTTCGCCGCGTTAGTGAAGACACCAGCACTACAAAAGGGTTTACAAAAGACCCTTCATGCACCAATAAGCAGTGCAGAACCACAGAGGTACACCTGAAAAAAGGGTACTCTGCGGCCACGGAGGCAGTCAGACTGTTTAACATAGCCAGTCTAATAATGGTTTACCAGGCGGCACTCCTTGGAGACCTATTTGAGTGCCCTTCTGTGGCCCTCAGAAGCGAGCTAGTCACAGTCAATCAGCTGCTGGTGAAGCTAGCCCAGCTCAACACGCGGGCTCAGGGCAGGGGCATCGCCTCTATGGTGGTGGCCAGAAGACAGCTCTAGCTCTCGCAGGCGAGAGTGCAGGAGCCTGACAAGGCCCCTTTGCTGGATGCTCCGATAACACCCGGACACACATTTGGTCCGGCGGTGGAGGAGATATTGCAACGCTCCGTCAAGGCGCGGGAGGCATTGCAGCAAAAGACTAAGATGTGGCCAAATAAGCAGTTCCAGCCGAAGCAGCCTCAGAAACAGCCATGGCGAAAGACACCTCCACAGCAGCAGGCGCAACCACGGGGTAGTAGGACCTCCCCCATAGGTCCATCAGCGCACGGCCAGCCTGTGTTTGCAAAACCACGGCGCGTAGAATGGCGCCCTAGAGGAGGTGGCAGGTCACATCCTCATGGCTCTGGCCAGGCCCCTCATGAGCGAGCACAGCCAAAACAGCACTGAGACATCCAGGCAGCTGTTATCCCACCCTAACACTGTTCCACAGCTGGCAACAATGCATCAATGACATCTGGGTGTGCAAAACTATATCCACCGGGGACATACTTCAGTTCGGTTAAAGCCTCCCCCCTTCAGGGGGGTAGTCGTAACTGCAGTGAAGGACTCGGTTCAGTCCTCAGCTCTGAATGTGGAAATACAAGCATTGCTCAGGAAGCGTGCCGTTCAACAAGTAGACCCTGCTCTGATCGACCATACTTCCTAGTGCCCAAAAAGGATGGCGGGTGCCGCCCTATTTTAGATCTGCGAGTACTGAACAAATACCTATGGCGGTTATTGTTCAGGATGCTTACGCACAGGCACATCATCCAGTCAGTCCGACACGGCGACTGGTTCACCACCATGGACCTGACAGGTGAGTACTTTCAGGTTCCCATCTGCCCGGGTCACAGGCAGTATCTGTGTTTCACATTCCAGAGCAGGGTTTAGAAGTTTTGTGTCCTCCCATTCAGCCTGTCAGTAGTTCCTCGAACCTTTTCCAAATGTATGGATGCCATTTTAGCTCCCTTGCAGGCTCAAGGTGTCTGACTGCTGAACTATCTGGACGACTGGCTCGTCTGCACGCAGTCGAAGGGACAGTTGCCACAGCACCCAGTGATGGTTACAGACATTCTTCAGCGGCTAGGTCTGAAAGGTCAATTCAGAAAAGAGCCGCCTCATGCCAAACCAATTCGTGGGTCTGCATCTGGACTCAGTGTCCATGGAAGTGACCTTGTCAACACAAAGAGTTGCCTCGCTGGAGCGGTGTCTCTTCCTGTTCAGGTTGAGAGAAACAATCAGCATGGAGCTGTGTCAGCGCATGCTGGGGCTGATGGCTGCTGCCTCATAAGCCCTTCCTTTGGGCTTATTACACCAGAGACCCCTACAGGCCTAGTTCAATGCCTTCGCGTTACATTCGTGGAGAGACAAACATCGCAGGTTGATGGTATCCCAAACCTGCTGGGAATCACTATGCTGGTGGAAAGTTCCGTCAAACATCCTTCAGGGCATGCACTTGGTCCCACCTTCCAGAGGGAGGTGGTTACGACCAATGCTTCCAACCAAGGTTGGAGAGCAGTCTGGAATGAATCAGGGACCCGCAGAGTGTGGTCAGGACCCTGGAGGTCAGCCCACATCAATATTCTGGAACTCAAAGCAGTGGACCTCGCCCTCCGGCACTTCTTGCCAGTGCTTCTAGACAAGCACGTGTTGGTGCGGTCAGCAACACCACGGTTGTGGCATATATCAACTGCTAGGACGGCCTATGGTCCCTCCGCCTTCACCGAATGGTAACACGGCTGTTGCTATGGGCACAGCCGCGTTTGACCTCTCTGCGCAGTTCACCTACCAGGCAGAGCCAATTACGCAGTGGACCTTCTATCCAGAGGAAGCCCTCTTGCAGGTGAATGGTGTCTCCACCCTCATGTGGTGGAGCGCATCTGGGAATGGTTCGGCATAGTGCAAGTAGATTTCTTTGCTTCACGAGAGACCAAGCACTGCCCCCTATGGTATCGGTGAGGGACCCCGACAGCCCACTAGGAGTCGATGCACTGGCTCACTAATGGCTGCCAGCCCTCCTATATGCGTTTCCACTGATTCCAATGCTCCCGGCCTTTTTAGAAAAGGTCAGGGTAGAGCAAGCGACAGTGATCCTGGTCACTCCTCGGTGGCCTCCAAGGATATGGTTTCCGAGCTTGATGCAGTTGCTGCATCGTCAACCGTGGGAGCTTCCTCTGTGAGCGGACCTATTGTCCCAGGCTGAAGGACGGCTTTGGCACCCGAACTCCAAGCTCATGCAGCTATGGGCTTGGCCCCTGAATGGGAGCGCCTGTCAGCCTTAGGGCTGTGTACGCATTGACGGGTTATCACCAGGTTGCCATTTTCTGGCATCGCAGTTCCTCAAAGGCGCAAGACGTTTGCGACCTCCAAGGACGACCAGTTTACCGTCATGGAGCCTTGAAGTGGTGCTAGAAGCCCTTACCAAGGCACCATTTGAGCCTCTCCACACTGTGGATATGAAGCTCGTCTCTATTAAAACTGTGTTTCTGCTGTCAGTGGTGTCAGCTAAATGTGTCAGCGAGTTACATGCACTGTCAGTGCATTCTTCATGTCCTCGTTTCGCAGGAGACGGTTCTAAGGTCTCCATGCGCCCAAATCCAGCCTTTTTACCAAAGGTCATATCCCAGTTTCACATGAACCAGCCAGTTGAGTTGATGGCATTCCATCCTCCTCCCTTTTCTTCCCCAGAGGAAGAACAGTTACACATGCTCTGCCCTGTGCGGCATTGAGGTGTTATATTGACCGTACAACGACCGTGAGGCAAACAGAACAACTGTTCATATGCCATGGTTCTAAGACCTTGGGTCAGCCGTTGTCATAACAATGCCTTTCTCACTGGATAGTGGATGCTATTAAATTAGCCTATGAGTCTGCAGGCCTTCTACCGTCAGGGCAATTGAAGGCGCATTCCACTAGGGGTATGGCAACGTCCTGGGCCCTCTTTAGAGGGGTACCAGTGTCTGATATTTGCGCGGCAGCCAGTTGGGCTACACCACATACCTTCATGAGGTTTTACAGATTAAACATGCTGGATTCCTCTGCTCCATTATTTGGACTATACTTTATGGCACCTCAGGATGCAAATGTAGTGTTTAATACCCCACCTTAGGACAGGTGTCATTGCGAGCATAGACGGTGAGGCACAGCTCTGCATATGCCTAGATGTATTGCCTATGCAGTTGCGTTATGACGTAAGTCTGTCCTACTGCCGAGAATCCTCCCTAGTGACGGCTTGGGTACACTGTTCCCATACCTTGATGGTTATTTTCGAATTGAAAGGGAACGATAGGTTGCGGATGCAACCCCGGTTCCCTGAAAGAGAAAATAACCATCAAGCCGCGAGGTCGCTCCGGAAGTCTTCACGGCCTGAAGAGCAAAAGGGGAAGAGAGTCTCTGTGCGCTGCATATAGTAAGCTCCCAGGGGGGCGGGCTTACACGTCAGCTCGCGCAGAGGCGTATCGGCAGCTTTGCTATAAAGCTCAACCAATCCCTACTGCCTGACGACAATGTCCCATACGTTGATGGTTATTTTCTCTTTCAGGGAACTGGGGTTGCATTCGCAACCTATTGTTATCTCACCAATGCATTCTTGTTTAGATTCACTAAATCTAAAAAAAAAAGACATGTTGTATCTCTAGATACAGCTGATACACCAGAGTGTAACCATTAACCTGCCCCCACTGCAACACACTGCCCCTAGTGGATGTAAGAAATACCTCACCACATACAGCGTTTATAACATAACTGTATTATTTATACTCATAAGTTAAAGCACCATGAAAAGGACCCTTACTTGTTTTAGCTCCTAATTTGAAGACAAATAGTTTTCTGGCAGATGAATTGCAAATGAAAACAAAGATGTATTTCCCTTAAATATATAAAAATACAGTTGAACACAATTCTTTCTTCTTTACAGGGTCTAAGTCCTGGTTGCTATGATACTTATAATGCAGATATCGATTGTCAGTGGATTGACATCACAGATGTACTTCCAGGAAACTACATCCTCAAGGTGACACTAATAAATACTCTCCATCTTATCTCAGTGTTTAATGCAGAGTCTTGTGATGCTGTCCACAGCTGATGATGATGATGATGATGATGATGATGATGATGATGATGATGATTATTATTATTATTATTATTATTATTATTATTATTATTATTATTATTTTTCCTGATTTTGGCATACAGTAAAATGCAATTTGCCTGTTTTATAAGGAAATTCAGTCAAAAAATCTTCAGGTGCTTCCTTTGTTAGTCTATTATCCGCATTCCCTTCCCCTGGAGATTTTTATCCAGACTTTTCAGTTTCGGTACAGTTCTGCAGTGTTTGTTGCTATTGCAGTTAATGTACACCAAAACTGCCCACCTTCAGCTGCAGCTTTATATATCTCAGGGTCATGTGACCTCCAGACCCAACCCCCAATTAAATGTAGTCCACTAAAGGGGAAGCAACAGTTTTATAAGTGCACCTCAATCCTGACCTGAACAGCCCCTCCCTGCTATTCACTCTCTCAAGCAGAGACAATTGGGTTGAATTCTGCTGTGGTTTTGTGAGCATGACACTATGATATATTGCATAAACAATCTTGAACTTTATTGAGATTTTTTGCTTTCCCTCAGTTACAAGTTAACCCCAAATACACGGTGCTGGAGTCCGATTTCACGAACAATGTGGTGAGGTGCAATATCCATTACACTGGACGTGTAGTTACAACTACAAATTGCAAAATTACCCAGTAAGTAATTTTACTTTGCTGTGCATTTTGCTGAAATTGGTGATAGTTGGAGATGCAATCATATCAGTAATATCAGTGCAGTAATAAGATAAAAGGATTATCAATGTATGTTCCATCATTCCCCCTTTTCTATTTCACCAGGTCCTGACATATTTCCTAAGCTCTTGAAAGGCTGGTTTCCATGGAAATGCAGTTCATGAATGGACCCCATGAGTCTGTTTACAAACCTAGAACAACCCGGGGCCCAGGACATCACTGACATCAACCAGCACTCAAACACTGTACCTACAAAGAACACAATATGACAGATTTCTGTTTTTTACATCTCTTGTATTACTATTATTTTGTTAGAAGTTCATTGGGGTTACTCAATACATTTATTAATGAAAACCCCTTGTTAATATCTCTAAAAGCCTCCAGAACAATCATTATGTCTTGTGGATTACATCCAGAAGATCATTCTTGAATGAAGAGGCAAAGACACTGATTTGTCCTTTAAAGGTGTTTTGCTTAATATAAATAGTGATCTTCCACAGAAGTTATACTGCTAAATATTGGTATTAATGTGTGTCATAAAATGTGCTTCTTATCTGCATGTGTCCAGTCTGAATCCCCCATCCAGTAGTCGTAGTTTGACCCACCAAGGAGCAGTTTAGCAAGGGACTGGATGATCCAGAACTACCTATTACTCATCTGGATGGTCTTACAGTATTCCATTTAATTCTTCAAGTTTTCATTGCTTTGTTTTTTAGCGGCGGTAAGTTAATACCATACCATTAGGGCTACTCAGATATAAACCTAAAAAAGTCACTGTTAATCAAGTTAATTAATTATCAAAACATTATTATAGTTTAAAGGAAATATAAAGAGTTAATAATAAAGTAAGCACCCGGTCATAATGAAACTGGAAGGGTGTTTGTCTAATATTTGCCAAATGATTTTGATCGAAGATCTTTTAATAGCTGTTGGGTGCTTTAGAGAATGCTCTTTTATAGCAATATGTGATTGTTCTGTTCACACACTAGAAAATCAATCCAGCAAGTTGCTACAGTATAAGAGTAACAACAGATAAGCAAACAAACAAACAAACACACACAAAAAGAGCAAGAAAACATTTTTTTTAAATAATACCATGTTTTGCACTGGGACTGTGCTTGTGTTACATCAGTAAACATTTCCCTTTCCTTTTCTTTCTCTCCACTGTGAGAGGCAGATGTTTAGTTTGGCAGGATGTTACTGCTCCTTCACATTTCTCATTGTCTAAATACGTTTATCCTTCCTTAAGCCCCCATTCCACCAAATAATTTTTGACAGACTCCAAAGGCAGAACATTTCTAATGCAATACCTTGAGATGGTATTGGCAGCTCTACACTGGGCTGGATTGTAATCACTGAGCACTATAGACAGACAGGAACAGCTATTTTTAATGTGTGTATTATATCCTCTGTATGTGTATACAATCATTACATTTTTTAATCAAAGATTCATATTAGGGAATAATTTATGGCTGTAAACTAAATACAGATGGTTTTATTATGCAATTGCTTGTTTCCACGTCTCTCAGGCTGTTTATAATGAAATCCCTGTTTGCAAGCCTGAAGGATAAAGTTATAAAGGTATGAGCAAATATACATACACTCCCATCCCTAACACTGATTTGGAGCCAGCTCAACCTGGGAGCGATGCCAAGCATTTTATTCATGTTTCCAATTACACATTAATTAGAGGATAAAGAGTCATTAAAAGCATCTATGTGAATGAGAATCATATTTATTTTGCAGGTACAGCCTTTGTGATACACAGGACTTACTAATTCAGGATTCCTCATAATTCTGTGTCTGTTTGTTTAATTTGTCTAAAGAATTCCTCTTTTTAGGAACACACGATTCTTGCAGCTGGATACAGTGTGCAACCACATATGCTAACCAGATACTAATTTGTTTGGTCTATGGGGAAGCGAGTGGCTAATGTTTGATAAAGTAAAGCTCACATCAGCCGTGCTTTTTGGTCAAAGCATGTTGTTGGCTGAAAGCAGGTCAGTCACCAGGGAAAGCAACTGGTTGGATAATGGCAGGAAAGAAGCCGTTGAAGGCTGGAGACAATTTCACAACATGGTCTGCAAAGAGAGATGCCTTAATTCAGATCTATATAACTAATGAAAATTCATAAAAATTATGATTTATGGAATTATGTTGTGAGCTAAATCACTTTCAGTTTGGTCTGTCAGTGGTTTGGGGCCTTATCCATAACTATCAACAACTTTAAATTAGTGCAGCTTGTTCTGTATCATTATCTTGCTGTACAGTTACTTTTTTTAAAAAGGGTCCTTGTCGGGGATGGTTTGTCCCTTTTGCTTAGCAATTAAATCTTGGGCTTCTTTTTTGGGTGCTACTGAGTCAAGGGGTGTTACTTGCATCTTTACAGTACTGTTTTGCCTTTTCTTACATGGAAAAGTGTTTGAAATTGAGCTACTGACATTGGAAGCAACTCCTCACAGACTTACTGAGAAAAGGAGAACACAAGTGTGGAGGGGGTCTATGGCATTAATAATGTATTATCGTGAGCCCTGAACTCAGGGAGTTATTATGTTGTATTGTAGCTGGAACCCTACTGTAAGGTTTCTGTGTTAGGTAATGTGGGATTTTACTGTAGGGGATAGCTATGGTGGCTGAGAAGTGCAAAGAGGTAGCGAATCTACACAGAGAAGTAGATACAAGTCCCCTGGTTGCACTTCTCGGACTTCATAAATAGCCACCGTAGATAGCAGACATTGAAAAATACTTTTTTGAACTTTGTATAAGCTCCATATAAATAAAATAAGTGCATAAATACATTTAAGGGGAATAATGGTTTTATTATTTAATAAATACATTTACGGTGTATAATGGTTTTATTATTTAATTTCACCCCTTTTTTTTCCCCTTTTTTATATGTTCTGTTTTTAAAATATATTTTCACATTGTCTTTTATTGATATGTGCTTTTCTTTTCAATGAAGGTTAAAAAAAAAATTGAAATGTTTTATTTAAAAAGTTCTTCAACATTTAAACCATCATATGCCTTTAAACTATCACATACCTCTGCATTTACAATTTACAATATATTTATTTGTAATTGTACTTTTTCTCTTGCAGTATTAAAGTATAGTTCACATACCATATCTAAAAGTACTGCACATGAAAAAAAATCAATGTGAGATTTGAAACAGTTCAAACAAAAAGATTCTCACATTGAAAGTGAATCATGCTGAAGAACAGTATCGTGATTGAATGTACTTTAATAATACATTGAACATTTAAAATAAGTACAATAATAAGCTAAACCATAAACATAAACATGTGTATGATACATTCCAGCACATAACCAGATAATAATTTTATATTGCAGGATTTAAACTTTAACATCCTTCATTCCAATACCTCATCCCTCTGAAGCACACATAAATAAGTCCACCAAATATCTCCATGGTTTAATAATTCATTTTATACCTTACATGAAAGAATTGAACTTCCTAGTGAAAATGTTAAGCTGGTAATTCTGTTCCTACACAATTAAGGGCCTTGTGTACTAAACAGCGGTAACGTGTTTTGCACGCAGAAAGCCACTTAATAAGTGCTTTGTGCACCAACTGCATTCACTAACCAGTGGCAGGCAGTGCGTGGAAAAAAGCATGTGGAAAAAAGTACAGCGTTCGAGTCATTTAAATATAATAAATAATGTTAATATGTGGAAATGTATGCAAATCATGTCATAAAATATGGTGAGGGAGGTATTGGATATGCAAACCATGTTCACTTAAGGACGCTAACTTTACTAGGCGCCTCGGCGGGTATTAAAAGTACCGCTTATTGAAAACATGCAGTGACACAGAAGCAGCAGAAGAGCTGCACAGGAGAGCAAGAATTCAGGGAGAGAGTATTTCAGATCAGGCAGATGTTACTTGGGCTGTGTGAGGAGGAGGTAATAACTAAACACAGATTGAGCACAGATCATACTAGCCTTATATGTAGGGCCCCGGAAAATCCATGATATCATGAATTTCACAAAAAAAAATGCCTACCTATAGTGAACAATATGCATTGTATTTCCCTTACAGTATTTTACATAGCTCTTTACCTCCACTGTTTATGTCAGTAACATCAATGCCGTACATTTGTTTCCCTTTCAATGAAATGACAACTATTACCAAATGGGAAGAGCCCTCTCTCACCGTCAATCACTGAGCATATATAAAAAAGCTGCCCTATCAGGGCCCTGCTCTGAGGAGGAAGTCCCTCCCCCCTCGTGCTGAAGAGGGTCATCACCATTTTCTCTCTCATTTCACTGAGAGAGAAAATGGCCTTGTGCTTTCTTGTCGAAATTGGTTGAATTTGTTGGTTCTACCTGCAAATTTAAAACTTACACAATAAAATTAGTGCTTTCATGCGTTCTTAGAGAGTGCTCCTGTCTTATTCTCATGTCAGTTTACTGAATAGAGCTGGTTTCAACCACTCTTTTGGATTGGCAAGTGGCCATTACTCTCCATACCGCTACCATGTGTAGTTTTTCACACCGTGTTTGAGCAGTTGCGGTACTGTAGAGTGACCTCACGGGCTTGGGGTGGCATCCTATACGGTGATTTACTCGGCCTTAGTGACCAAAAAAAAAAAAAAACAGCTCTGGCCTATGCTCAGCTCTCAAGCCTCGGGCTTATCTAGTGCGGCCGCGCTCGCCCTCGGTGCCGATGCCGATTGACTCGGCTACATCAGCCCGGCATCGACCACATTTATCTTTGGCGCAGACTCTGATGCCGATTATTCAGCACAGGCTTGCAACACCCTTCGAGCGCCGACCCCAACACCAATCTTGACACCAAGTGACTCGGCATCGATTGCTCGGCACCGACCTTGTCGCCGATAGAGCGGCACGACCGAGATTCATAGGCGTTATACTCGGCACTGACTGCCAGCCATCTCCGCCTGCTCCCCGCGTCACGTCAGTGCGCTCCACTAGGTCCTTGGCTGGGTTTCACCAGTGCAACCAGTGTGCGGCGAAGCTGCTCAGATAGGATGAGCACTTGTCCTGCGGAAGATGTTTGGGGCCAGATCATGTGGCCAAAGCACTGACGGGTGAGTTGGACTGCTCTCCATGCAGGAAGTTCTCCAAAAGAATTAAATGCAGAAGAGCAGCCCTCTCCCCAATGGAGTCTCTCTCCCTGAGCCAGGGGAGAATGAGATCCGTGGTCCAGGGCCTTTCACAAAGGTCCTCTAGGACCCCCCACACCCCCACCATGGTGACCAGGGAGCTGCCCTGCACACCTGGGTCACCCTCCCCTTCTCTACCACCATTTGCCTCTCAGGGGAAGAGAGACAGTCACCGCCGAGGCGGTACCGCTCGAGGGGGTGTTCACAAGGGGAAAGGCAGTCAACACACAGGTATCGCTCTCCTTCCTCACGCAGGCTCAGATGATCCTCGTCGGAGTTGCCTCAGAGATGCTCAAGTTCGGCTGAGCTGCGTTTTCAGGAGATGGCAAAGACTGTAAGGGCTCAGCAGACAATGCAAGACCCTTCTCAAATCATAGGGTAGACTGTTCCCTACCACTGGGCAGCCCCAACTTCCCCAGTCTCGCTCCCCATCTCCAGCACTTAGACCTCCTAGCCCAGGCAAGCTGTCCTTTACAGTGTCAAGGTCAGACAGCCAGCCAGCCACGTCAATCAGGCAAGCCATAGCGGGAGGTTCCTTGCCGCCTCTGCCGCATGCGTCAGAGAGGGAAGAGTTCCGGGCCCTTATGCATCATGCAGCTGCAGCCACGGACGTTCCCTGGCCAGCAGAAAAAGAGGGAAAGGGGAACTGTTTTTTAAATCAAAAAGGACACCCACAGCAGGCCCTCCCCTTGTGCCAGGATTTCCTGGAACTGGTGCGCTACTATTGGAGCAACTCAGCGTCCGCGCCCTCAGCCTCCAGAACAGCAGAGTTCCTGCTGCACACTGCAGGAGCTCAAGATGCAGGCCTATGCCCATTCCCCACTACTGGGGACACGGTCAAGGTATTGGTGTTAGGTTCCACAAAGCCACAGAGGCGACAGAGGTCGCTTCCAAATTCTCACGCCATCTGGTTTACCGTCAGCACCCAAGGTGGCCTTCACAGCCTGCAGGGGCAACAGGGACTGAATGCCGCCCTCCACCCCAGAACAGACAAGCAGGCAGAGGAAGAGTCACCAGCAAGGGACCACCACCGGCCAGGGGTAACCGGTTCTCCAGCTGGAGACCAAGGCCGGGGCCTAAGAAAGACCCGCCCCCTCCCAAGCCCAAGGGAGACTGCCCTTGAGGGGTGCCTGCTGCCATCAACCCCCCTCACATCTGGACTGACCCAAGGAAAAGACCCATGGCAAGGCTGTACCCAGAACTCCTGGGTGCAATAGCAATCAACAATGAGACATGGATACGCTCTACATTTCAGCTTAGGTCTGCCATCCTTCAAGGGTATGCTCCTTACCACCGTCTAACCAGCAAGCATGATATTCCTTCAACAGGCGATCGCCAATATTCAACATTCCTGGCACTTCCTGGTGCCCAAGAGGGACGGCAGTTTCAGACCTATTCTGGATCTCAGAGTTCTCAACATGTTCCTCAAACAAAGAAAGTTCAACATGTTGACAGCACAGCGTATACCTCCAGTCTATCCAGCCGTTCACATCAATTGACCTGAAAGATGCTTACTTCTTTGTCCCGATCTGTCCCGTGCACTGAAAGTATCTGCGCTTCGCCTTTCAAGGCAATGCGTACGAATTCTGAATGCTGCCATTTGGCCTCTCAATGATGTCCAGCACATTTTCAAAGTGCATGGATGCAGCACTGGCTCCACTCAGACTGCAGGGTATTCAGATCCAGAACTATCTGGACGATTGGCTAGTCTGCACACGTTCCAAAGCTAAGCCTCTCCATACATCAACAGAAGAGCAACTTCATACCGTCTCAGTCCATAGTGTACCTGGGGATCAAACTGAACTCTGTGAGCATGCTTGCCTCACTGTCGGAAAACAGGATTCAGTCATTGGAAGTCACACTCTCCCAATTCAGAGAGGATGCTCTTCTACAGGTCAGAACATATCAAAGGCTGTTGGGGCTGATGGCAGCAGACTCAAGAATCCTTCCCTAAGGGTTGCTGAGAATGCGCCCACTTCAAGCCTGGGTAAATACACTGAAGGTGCACCCAGTCCTTGATCAGCACCGGCTGGTGCGAGTTTCCAAGCAATACCGGAAGACACTGGAGTGGTGGCTCCATCCCGGCAATCTGTGCCTCGGATCTCCCCTCGGCTCCCCTCACAGAAGGGAAGTTGTCACTACGGACACCTCCAGCCTGGGCTGGGGAGCGGTCTGGAATGGAAGGGGAATAAGAGGTCAGTGGAAGGGACATTGGCACAAGCGCATATAAATGCCCAAAATCTGCAAGCAGTAGCCCCGGCATTATCTCGTTTTCGCCAGCAGTTAGTGCACAAACACGTGCTGGTCTGGACGGGCAATACTTCAATGGTAGCCTACATAAACCATTACAGCGGCCTGCACTCACCGGGCCTTCACCATGCAGCGCACAAACTCCTGTCCTGGATGCACAGACTCCTGTCCTGGACGCACAGACACTTGACGTATGGGGAGCTTACATTTCATCAGGGCAGTTCACCTCCCCAGTGTGGGCAACAAGGCAGCAGACCTCCTGTCCAGAAGAGTCTACCTCTTTGCCAGAGCCGAGTCCACTCATTGACCCCTATGGTTCTCCATGGAGAGACGCTCTAGCCCAACCCTGGCCACAAGGGCTCTTGTTGGCTCTCCTCTCCGACATGTTGTTGGGTCAACTGTGGCAGCTCCAGCTATGCAAGGATCTCCTGAGCCAAGCGGAGAGGGGCTATTATTGCACACGAACCCAGCCAAGCTCCAACTCTGGCTCTACAATTTCTTAAAGTGGTCCGAGGGTTCGTCCTCCCATGAAAAGTATGGTCCCCAAGTGGGATCTAGAACTGGTACTGCATGTCCTTACAGGTCCCCTATTTAAGCCAATGGCATCAGCAGAACTCCGCCCTTTTTCCCTGAAGGTGGCGTTTTTAATAGCCATTTCGTCTGCCAGATGAGTTTGTGAGCTTGTCTATCGATGACACATGTATGGCTTTCACTGGAAATGACTCGCGGGTAACATTAAGAACAAATCCAGCCTTTTTGCCAAAGGTGGTCTCATCATTCCATATTAACCAACCAGTGGTTCTGGAAACTTTCAGACCTCCCCCGCATGAGTTCGGGCTCTGCACTGTTACCTGGATAGGACGGCATCCTGGAGACCGTCCAACCAGCTTTTTGTCTGCTATGGTTCCTGCTCTAGAGGTCAGGTCCTATCGAAGCAACGTCTAGCGCACTGGATGGCAGATGCTATATGCTTGGTGTACGAACAGACAGACTCCCCCATGCCGTGGGACATTACGGCCCATTCTACCAGGGGCCGGGCAACTTCATGGGATTTCCTTCATGGCGCCTCCTTGGATGAGATCTGTAATGCTGCTGCATGGACAGGTAGTCAGACATTTGCGCGTTTTTACCACCTTGATATGACAAACCGAACGAGACCCTCTCTGGGCTCTAGAGTTTTGCAGGCGGCATGCCCTTAGGCGTCATGTGGGCTCCGTGGCTATCAACATAAGGCTGTACTGTCAGTAATCTGCAGCTACGACAGGTTTGATACAGCCTCCCATTCGGTAATGGTTGTCATTCCATTGAAAGGGAACATTAGTTTATTACCATAACCCTGTTTCCCTAAAAGAGAATGACAACCATTACCCTTCGAGGTCGTGTCCCCAGCTGACCTCTGATTTTGAAAAAAAATGGCAATATGCTGCTGTGAGGATGTCCTTCCTCACAGCAGGACCCTGACAGGGCAGCTTTTTTTATATATGTTTAGTGATTGACGGTCAAAGAGGGCTCTTCCCATTCGGTAATGGTTGTCATTCTCTTTCAGGGAACCAGGGTTGCGGTAATAACCTAACGTTACTACTGCAACGGGGTCAAACAAATTCCTTATACTGTACAATGATGTAACATGCAAGTCAGAGGAGGGAAGTTTTAAATAGTTGTTTAAATAATGTTGATTTATTTGCTTGCTGTGTATGATAAACTTAAAAATGCAGACAACTGACAAAAAAAAAAAAAAAAATAATAATTTCAAAAGATGATCGTATTCAAAGCTAAGAAAAGGGGACATTGCATGCAGATGGTGGGATTCTGTTTTGCTCAACATGTCTCTTTTGATCATCTAAGAAAAGATACTATTGTGAAGCATCTAGACAGCGCAGTACACAAAAACAAGAAAATCTAACTTGAAGTTAGTTCAGGCTAAACAATTACCGAACAAGCCGGTCACAATCACAGGATTGTTTAAAAAGAGCACAGGAAGTGGAGAAACACGTAATGTCAACACTTTTAGATTAGTGGAAGCCTTTGTGCAGCCTTGTTTAATAGGAAAAAAAAAAATCCCTAATTGTGGAGCTGTGCTTAACAGTGACACACTCAGGCTATAGTGTCTCCCTAAAGTGCCTTTTATAAAGAAAAAACCACAAAACCTTTGGTTTTGTCATTTCAGGTTTGCAATTAACGTTTTTAATATTTTGGGATTAAAGGCAGCAAAGCAGTAAATGGGAATTAAACAGTCATTGTTAATGTGTCAACATTAATTACAAAGGTTTAGAAAACTCGAAAATGTTGCTGCATATGTCTTTCAAGGATGTTTTAAAAAAAACTATTTTGTCTGTTTCTTTCTTTTTTTTTGCAGCCAACACAGATCATTTTAAATAAAAGTTTGTTTCAATTTTAAGGGTTGTTTCAATAGCAATTCGAGTTCCGATGTTACAATGACCTTGTACATCCTCAGACAGTGAAAATTATGAGGTAGGTGTATATGCAAGGCTATGTTAATATATTTATATAGTCACCATGTACTTGTGATATTTAAATAGGCTATGCTTAAAATAGCTTTAAAATATACAAAAGAAACTGTAAATGTCCAATAAATTAATGTGCACAGAGTGCGAACTGAGATGCAGTCATAAATACAAGCAATACAAGCACTCTGCTCATATGGGCAGAAACAGACAATGCTTCACATTGTGGAGGACTGCCTGCTGACAAGTTTCCTGGGTGGACTCTGCGTTTTACACACAGCTGTTGATTCAGCAGTTGCTTGGCTGCGCAAGAACAGCACACGCTAAGAAGAAGAATGATTCATTTGCCAGGCACCATAGCAAGGGAAATGCTTCATGCGTTACACACCCTTTATTTTAGTATATGTGCACTCCAAAGGACAGCTAGTCTGGCTCTCACTTTGTCAGAATGACAGCGACCAAGGAGGCACCAGCCGGACCAGCTACATCTTCAGTTGGTCTCCGTAGGATGAAGGGAGGCAGCCCGGTGTTACGGAGATTTATGTGTCTTCATAGACTTCTGTAACCCCTTAGATTGATGCCTGCATATATCAAGATCGCTATACATGTAATAAAATTTAAACGTGTTTTAAAAGAAAAATACAGTTTTATAAGGTTACTTTTAATCAAGGATTTCGTGCATCAAGCAATGCAGGAGGCTGAGCGGACTGTAGAAAATCAGTGTGTTAAATGTGCTCTTTTATTTTGCTATTGGTCATTTTCAATGTATGATGCAAACTGCAGCAGAACTCAATGGCAATGTATGAAAACACAACAGGAATTGGGCACAGGAATATCACGCATCCACGTCCAGCTTTGAAAAACTGCATCTGCACAGGCATGGAATCATGCAGGGATACAAAATTGTGTTTAACACTGAGAATGTGTTTAGTTTACCTACCGTAAACCTGGTTCCCTGAAAGAGAAGCTGGCCACCAAAACATAATTATGGGATATATGCCTGCCTATTGGTAGGTGTCACTGAGCTCTTTTTATCAAAGCTGCTGATAGGCCCCCTCCCCTCGGTGACCCCATTGGTCTCGCCTACTGAGTGTATATAACCGTCATGCAGGGGAGCCTCACTCTCTTTTCATGACGAAACCGTGATGTCGACCAATGTGACCCTGCAGTTGGTGGCCATCTTCTCTTTCAGGGAACCAGGTTTATGGTAGGTAAACTACCGTCGCGAGGGAGAAAAGAATGACAGCATATGAGAGACTCCTAGCGTGCAACCTCAAGGAGCCTAGTGCCCATAGAGGGCAATGGGATCTATCACATTCAGGCAATAGAACCTGGAAAAAGAATGCGAGGTAGCCCAGCTAGCTGCATCACAAACCTCAGCCATGGAGGCACCTCGAAAAAGGGCCCATGATGCAGCCACACCTCTCGTGAAATGTGCGGCTATCCGCCCAGGCGGGGGTAAGCCAGCACCATCACACACACTGTGTCCGCAATCCAATGCAACAGTCGATGCTTCAAAAGGGGCTGTCTCAGGGTCTGAGTTCCACGGCAGACGAAGAGCTGGTCAGCCTGACGCAGCGCTCTCGTGTCCTATCCACATAAGATCTCAATGCCCGAACCGGGCAGAGAAGTTTCAACTTCCTATCCTCCTCCAAAGCAACGGTGGAGGATAAAAGGACTCCAGCTCCACAGATTGATTCATGTGGAAGGCTGTAACCACCTTGGGGAGAAGAGCAGGGTTTGCATGCAGTGAGACTCTGCCACCATTATCCTAAATACGCATGCAGGAGCTATGCACAGATAGCGCCTGCAGCTCACTAACCCCCTTTGCAGAGGTTATAGCCAAGAGGAAGACTGTCTTCATGGACAGATGCTTCAACTCAATGGAGTATATAGGCTTAAATGAGGACTGCGTGAAAGCCTCCAGTACAATCTCAAGGCTCCATTCTGGAAGAGTAGCTCTCCTAGGTGGGCGCAATTGCCGAGCGCCTCGGAGAAACCGGGTACCCACAAAATGCATGCCCGGAGACACTGAGTCAACGGGGGCATGGCAAGCAAAAATAGCCACTAGGTATACCTTCAGTGTAGAAGGTGATCTACCAGCCTCAAGCAGATCTTGCAGAAACTGCAAGATGACAGGCATGGACAGAAGATTTGATCATGACCATTAGTACGGCACCAATCTTGAAAACATTTCCACTTATAGGCATACAGTGACCTAGTGGAATGCGCCCTAGCATTCTGCATGGTACCCATTACCACGTCTGATAGCCCTAAGGCTGACCAGAGGTCCTTTCATGGACCAGACCCATAACTGGAGCCTGCCCGGCTCCGGGTGCTAAATTGTGCCTCTCGTCTGGCTGAGGAAATCTTGCCGAATCACTGCATGGAAACTCAGGACACTCGCCTGTAAGGCGAAGTAGAGATACTTCCTGTGAGCTGGACCCATAGGAATGTGGAACAGGTTCTTCTGGTCCAGTATGATAACCGGTCCAACAGCCTGGCGAGCCACCATACGGCTCAACTGTGTATTGAAGCACTCAGGCACCAAGGGTGCAGACGCACTGAGGACACTGAGTGAGGTAGAATACATTACTGATGCACCAATAGCATTGGGGACACTGAGTGTTATTGACATGCTGTGGTGCCAAGCACCAAGGCATGGGCGTGTGAAGTCAACACAACCTGGGCTAGCGCATAGCATACATTGGGGTGGATACATAGCTCAAGTGACTGCGGTAGGCAATCAGGAGAGCAGTACAGGGGAGCGCATGGTGCTGCACCATGATGCAGAGCGGTGATAACCTGGTCCTGGATCACGTGCAGTCACACCACGTGGCAGCACATAGTGTAAGCTAGAGTGGAGCACAGGCTCAAGGAGTTGCGGAGTGTTAGGCAGGAATAAGAGAGTAGAACTTTTTTTTTTTCTACTGCAAGGCAGTAATAGGATCAAAATACAGGCTGATACACACAGCCATTCAGCTATGGGAGAACTCATTCACCATGCCAGGCACGTGACCAAGCACGCCAAGTAGCCGGGCTAAAATAAGCCTGCTGATTCAACTCAAAAGCGGGACTCTGCAGAGCTGGGTCCTGGTAGAGGAATCACGCTGCTACTACTTTTTCTTTTCAAACTGCAAGTCAGTAAGAAAAACACACACACACAACAGCAATTTTGAGGGTAAAATAACAGTCACCATGGCAGTGCGTGCAACTTTTTAAAAACTTTTATAAACAGCGCGCTGAGTAGGCGAGCTGAAAACAGCTGTCGGATTCAACTCAACAGCAGGACACAGCAGAGCTGGGTTCCCGTGGAGGAATCACGCTTATTATTTACCTATTTCTAACTGCACAGCAGTAAAGAAACGAATACACACACATACATACAGGCTGAACAAGCTGGCGTATGCAACACCACAGTGGGGCGCAGCAGAGCTGGGTCCCAGTAGAAATAGCAGTCACCATTTTTTTAAAAAAACAGCATGCCGAGTAGGCAGCTGAGGCAGTCCAACAGAGTCAACTCTACAGCGGAGCAAGGCAAAGACGTGAAAAAGAGTAAACACAGCGTAGTGGCTGGACAGGGGTGTCTAGCCTGGACTGCGTGCAGTCACATGACTGGGGCAGCGCGTAGCCTACAGTTGAGTGGAGCATCGTCTACAGATGAGGCACTGTTATACTCGGTCTGAAGCAGTGGCCTAGCACTGTGTGCATTGTGTGCACCATGCGCAGAGTACCATACAGCACTGCGTTCCCACACTAGCACCAGATTGCGTGCACTGAGCGCTGTGTGCACCGAGTCTAATGCACAAAGCAGCGTACAGCACCAAGTATAATGTGCACAGATTACCGTGCAGCTCCAGGCACCTTGCACACTGTGTGCACAGAGTACCATGCAGCACCAGCACGCTAGCCTGTATCGGTACAGCAAGTCAATAAGCGCAGTGGTACCAAAGTAGCATTTGCTGAGTCTCACGCACCGTGGTATTAAAAACACTGGGGCAGTTATGTACAGTGCCTACCCTGATCGTGTGGTCACACCCCTGAGCAGCGCATAGCGTACAACAGGGGGACAGGGCCGAAGCCTCGGCGGGCGATTGACTTTACAACACAGTAATACAAAAACAGTTAAATATTACAGTACAGATGGGGGATAGCACACTCTCTGCTTGATTGTAAGACCTACACACGTGATGAAGGCCAACGGAGCTCGCGTACGTCTCAACTCAACAACGAGGGAGCCTCGGTGAGGAGTATACGGCTGATCCAGCTGTAAGCAGCCGTGCTGCAGCTAATCTGCTACGCAAGCACTGGGATGTGCAGCTACAATCAAAACAAGGCCCGGCCTTCAACTGCTTATCTGGCGATTTTGACGTGCTTCACTGACTAGTCACAATTTGTGCAGTATTTACAGTTGTCTTTTCATTTAAAAAAATGGTAATGTTTTTAGGTCTGAAATAATTCAGTGTAATTCATGTGTTAAAAGAGCACAACTGTCTCATGGCCATTTTGGCAGTACAACATAATAATGGAAAAAATACAGTATATCATGGGGTTTTATACAGCACTGTCTATTCCTACAATGCATCTTGCATTGAGAAAGCAACACGTTTGGAATCGGAATAAAGGAAATGATTATATAATACAGTTCACTCTCAGTCATCTTTTGGTAAGTTGCATTTTCATAACAAACGAAAGACATCTTTTGTAGCCTATATTTGACATTTTATTTGTAGTGTTCTGTAAGCTTAACACGTGCTGAAACATCAGGAAAGTTAGCACCTTTAAGTAAATATGATTTTTATAACAAGTCCCTCCCTTGCAGTATTAGGGGAGAGAATTTGAATACATTTCCATGGATTACCGTTATTAATTGTATGTAAATGACTCGGACGTGGTATCTTTTTCCACGTGATTCATTTTGTATGCAATTTGTCATTTGCTGCTGGTTAGTGAATATAGCAGATGTACAAAGCACACAGTAACAGGCTTATCAGGTGGTCATTAGCAGTATTGAATGGGAGAAACAAGCTTTACACAAGCGTGTTTTTTTATTTTTTATTTATTTTTTATTTTTTTGGGGGGGTGGGTACATTCTGTGAAGTTCTGGGTTCAGCAGCTCCAATATCAAGGGGTACATTCTCAAATGACATGTCTGAGTTGTTTATTTCTGGGTCGATAACTTAACATGGGGAATGCAACTGCGGTTATCTGAAAGAGAAAATAGCCATCAACTAATGGGCATCATCGTCAGGTGATTGGATTATGCTGAACTTAATATAAAAGCTGCTTTAGGCCTCTGTAGCTCTGATGTCAGCACCACCACCTAGTGTGCTGAATGACTATGCAGAGCGTAGTAGCTGCAAGGGCTACTGAAGCAACCTCGCTGCTTGATGACTATTTTCAACTAATGGGTATTGTGTACCAAAGCAGTCGTGAGGGAGACCATGCGGAAATAGGACAGGTTCAGTCTACATGTAAAAAATACACGGAACAGCGCCTCAGCGTCTGGTTTGAGACATATGTCCTAACACTGTTCTATGAACAGAGGGTCTTTAACAGTATGATATCGTACTGGGATACTCTTACCACATGGGTAACGCTGGAGAGAGTACTCAAAGAGTACAGCAGTCTAATCCAGACTAACACAAAGTGGTCTCTTCCACTGGTGTAATAAAATAATTGAGTCTGAGAATCACATGAAAGTGTGTGGTGTAGCCTAGCTAGCCACAGCACATATTTCAGAAACTGGGACACCTCGAAAGAGGGCCCAGGACATCGCCATACCCCTGGTAGAATGCGCCTTCAATTGCCCCAGAGGGGAAAGGCCAGCAGATTCATAAGCCAGAACAATGGCGTCCACTATCCTATGGGACAGGCACTGTTTAGACAATGCCTGACCCAGCGTCCTAAAACCATAACACACAAGCAACTGTTCAGTGTGTCTGACACTGACTGGTATGGTCAATATAGCACCTAAATGCCCGCACCAGGCAGAGCATGTACAACCGTTGCTCCTCCAAAGAAGAGAAGGGAGGAGGATGGAATGCCATCAACTCCACAGAGTGGTTCACGTGGAACGGGGATATTAATTTCAGCAAAAATGCCGAGTTTGGCTGCATGGAGACTCTAGACCAGTCTCCAGAGAAGCGAGTGCAAGAAGGGTGCACTGAAAGTGCATGCAGCTCTCTCACACGTTTTGCTGAAGCAATATCCAGCAAAAATGCAGTCTTTAAGACATGAGCTTCAGATCCAGCGTGTGGAGTGCCTCAAATGAGGCGTTTGTAAGGGCTTTCAGAACCACATCAAGATGCCACGAGGGGAGGCTAGATGTCCTGGGAGGATGTAGCCTCCTCGCACCCTTAAGAAATTGGGATGTCAGGAAATGGTTTCCAGGCGATAACCCATCTAAGCGAGTGTGACAAACATATATGGCTGCTAGGTACACCTTCAATGTGGAAGGGGACCTACCGTCATAGAATAGTTTCTGGAGAAACTGTAAGATAACTGCCATGGGGCAGGTAACTGGGTCCTTGCCCTGGGCCAGTCACCAGTTCTGAAATAACTGCCACTTATTCACGTATTGTGACCTGGTAGAGGGAGCTCTCGTGATCTGAATAGTGGCAATAACTACGGATGACAGCCCTAGAGCTGACAGGTGTTTCTATCCAGGGGCCAGACCCACAGCTGCATCAGCTGGGGGTTCAGGTGCCACAGGTCATCTTGAGCCTGAGAGAGGAGATCAGCCTGCAGGGAGATCTGTCTTGGCTGGCCGTGCAGGATTTGCACCAGGGTCGAGAACCAGGTCCTTCGGGGCCACCGAGGAGCTACCAGACACTGTAGCTTTCTCTACCCTGACCTTCTCTAGGAAGGCGGGGAGCAGTGGTATCGGTGGGAAGGCATATAGGAGACAAGCCTGCCACTTGTGGTGCAGGGCATCGACTCCTAAGGGACTGTCGAGGTCTCTCATCGAGAACCAAAGAGGGCAGTGCGTAGACTACCGCGAAGCGACGAGATCTACATCTGCTCTGCTGAACCACTTCCAGATGTGCTGTACAGCCTTGAGGTAGAGAGTCCAATCCGAGACCAGGGGACCTCCTATGGGGAGAAGATCCGCTGCGTGGCTGAGTTTGCCCGGTAAGTGGACTGCTCGAAGAGAACAGTGACAGCCGAACCATCATGTAGTGAAGGCTCTGAGATCTCAGGCTGCCCTGGCAGTTGATATATAACACTACTGTGGAGCTGTCTGACCATACCAGCACGTGTTTGTTCCGGATAACCGGAAGAAAATGCTGTACGGCGAGATATACTGCACTGAGTTCCAGGGCATTTATGTGGGTTGAGACCCAAGGCCCGTCCACACTCCCCGAGTCCCCACATTGTTCAAGACTGCGCCCCAGCCGTGGTTGGAGGCTTCTGTGGTGATTACATCCCTCCGGAAGATGGGACCCATGGTTGTCCCCTGATGAAGGTTGGAGGGGATCCTCCACCAGCGCAGGGTTCTCCAGCGATGTCTGATTCATTGCGGGTGAAGCACAAACAAGTTGAACCAGGCCTGGAAAAGCCTTTGGTGGAGAAGGCCCAAAGTAAGGGCCTGCGAGGCAGCAGCCATCAACCCCAGCATGCGCTGACACAGCACCATGCTTAATGTCTCTCTCAACCTGAATAGGGAGAGGCAAGACTCTATTCTGGTAACTTTCCGAGTTGTTAATATGGCTTTCATAGACACCTAGTCCAGATTGAGTACCAGAAAATCCAATTGCTGGCTTGACGTGAGGCGCTACTTCTGCATTTTCATACTGAGACCGAGCCGCTGGAGATGGTCTGTGACTAACGCCCTATGAGCACAGACGAGCCAGTCATCTATTTAATTCATCAGTCGAACACCATGAACCTGCAGGGGAGCCAGAATGGCTTGCACGCACTTGGAAAAGCTGTGAGGATCAAGGGACAGGCCAACGCGAATCGAAGGTATTTCCAGTGCCTGGGCCTGATGGGTTTGTGAAAGTACGCATCCTTCAGGTCCACGGTGGTAAACCAATGGCCTGGCCGAATGGCCTGGACGACATGGCGGTGCAAGAGCATCTTGACATGTAACACCCAAAGGTGTTTGTTCAGAAGTCTCAGATCCAAGATAGAGTGGAACCTGCCATCCTTCTTGGGCACTAGAAAATACTTTGAATAGAACCCCTCCCGTCAAGAGGTGGATCTACTTTGGGAATGGCATTCTTCAAGAGAAGCACCAGGATTTCTGTGTTGAGAGCCGCACGTTGGAGCGGGTTCTTCACTGCAGTTACTATCACACCCTCCGAAAGGTGGGTGGTTTTAACAGGAACTGAAGTTTGTAACCAGCTTGCATAGTCTTGAGCACCAGACTGTCGTTGGTACTGGTTTGCCAGTATAGTAACTGGGAGACTGGGGTTGAAGGCTGCTGTGGCCCTTCAAGGATGCTGAGCCTTAGGCCTCTCGGGGGCCACAATTGCGGGACCTTTGGGGCGCTGGCGATTGCTACTCCCCCTAGGGCTCCAGTTGTCCTTTGTTTCAGGCTAACCACGCTGTGGGACAGGTGCTGCACGAGCGGGCCTGGGCGGAGGCTGTCACCCCTACAGAAGAGAAGCCCTAGCAGGCAAGACGGGCTTCCGTGGAAGTAGCCAGGCATACTGCCTTGACGATTCCCTGGTTTTCAGAGTCCTCTGAAGCATCTCCTCCACTACAGGGCCAGGAGTGATAGGGGTGTCCAAGAGAGAGGACTTGTCCTGCTCCTGAACTCTTGCCTGGGAAAGCCAGAGTTGCCGTCTGATGACCACCAGCACCACATGGGATGGATCCTCCACTCTGGCCGTGAGTTGGGCCAGTCTGGTGATCGCCTCAGAGAAATGGCACAGCTCTTGTCTCTGAGCCCCCATGACCATATCAGAGAGCTTCTTAACAAGGATAGCCTGATAAACAGAAAGCATGCTCGCCACATTAGAAAGCCGAGCAGCTTGGGAGCAAGCGGCATACGCCTTCTTGTGGTGAGTCTCTGTTGTCTGACAGTATCTGTTCGGACATTGTAAGTCCTTGGCCGGTCCAATGCCCGGATCCTCTACGAGGGCAGCAATGGTGGAGTCCACCGGGGGGTAGGCTGCCAAGCCGACTCCTTCTACTCCCTGCATGGAAGGAAAAAAACAAGCTCCAGCCACCATGCTAAGTGTTGACACTGGGTTGGATCAGGAAGACTGGACTTCCCTGACAAAGTCAGGGAAAGGGGGCTGTGTCTGTCATACACTAGCTTGATAGAGGGGAACCAGAAGCCCTGGGGCTCCTTGTCCCTGGGCCATTCCACCCCTAGGCGTTGAGACGCTCGCTAAACCAGAGCCTCAAACGCTGACACTCTAGATGCCTTCGATTCCTGCAGCAGCTCATCCAGCGAGCTGCAAGAACGTCCCTCCTGTATGAGCTCCTCGTCACCAGAAGCCTGCAAAGAGAAGCTATCCTCCTCTTAGTCTGGGATGGGCTTAGGCTCAAGCTCAGGCTTCGGCTCAAGAGTCGGACTGGACGGCTGGGGAACCGGCGCAGCTGTGGCGCCAGAGGCCGATAACATGCTCAATGACTGTTGCCCCATTACCACCTCCATAAAATGACCAATCTGGTCCATGAGGGCCGAGATCCCAATTGGCAGGTCCCTAGGGGACCTGGGGCACACTCACTTCTTAGCAGGATGTAAGCGTTCCTCTGAGGAGGAGCATTGACGCTTCCTCACTGTCCTAGTGAGTGAGCGAAAGCATCGCCTAAGAGATGAGGAGGGTGACCTGGAGAGCTGTAGGTGACCGGGAGATGGTGCTATTTCCCCTGAAGGGGGGCAGACTCAAAATGGGATCATCTGCTGGAAGCAGATCCAAGTCCCACTGCCCTGTTGGCTCTAGCATTGAGGACCCGCCTCAGGAACTTCCCACAGATTGTGCAGAACTTTCTGTTGGTCAAAGCTGAGGCAGTGTGTTCTGGTCCTAGACATGAGACACAAAACTCATGCAGGTACTCTGGGGGCATGTTCCGGCTGCAAGAGCCGCATTCGTGGAAGCACGTCATAGTGAGCATGACAGTGCATGTGCTTGGGTTGCACAGTGGAGCGCATGGGCACAGGTGTGCACGGGGCACAAGTGGAGCACGTGTGCACATAGGGTGCACGATAAGTGCACGGGCACGGGTGTGCACGGTGGTGTACAGAGCACCGATGAGTGCACGCACTGATGTGCATGGGAGAGTGCACAAGCACAGAGTGTGCAGGTAATTGCACGGAGATGCATGGGCAAGGATGTGCACCGGCACAGGGTGCACGGGCATGGATGTGCATGGAAGTGCACTGGGCATGGGCCCGGATGTGTACGGGCATGGGTGTGCACGGGAGTGCACAGTGCATGGGGCACGGGAGTGCACGGAACATGAGACTGCATGGGGTGCATGGGCATGGGTGTGCACGGGGCACGGTGCAAGTTTGTGCACAGGGTGTATGGGGAATGGATGTGCACGGTTGCGCACGTGCGCGTCTCGCTGCGAGGATGTGGTGAGACACACTTGGGGAATAATCCCTCAGAAAATCTGATTAAAATTTATATCGGGAGATCTAAGCTAACATACAGGGTTAAGCTGTGCAGCTGGTGTATGGAGCAGGCTATGGTCTAATCAAGTCCGCTGCTGTAGTGTTCCGTGAGGCCCAAGGATAACACACACACACCTCGTGTTTCTCTCTGAAAGAAAGAAAACAAAACGTTAGTAAAGTAATAAAATAATACAAGTAATAACAATAAATTCTAAAATAATACAAGGGAGACAGACTTGAAGAGTCAACAAGCTGAAAAGAGCAAGAACGCTCGAATAAGTGACTCAGCTGAGTGCTTAAGGGGCAGTGCCAGCCGGCATGTTGAATACCAAAGCTAAAGCGAGCGCCAAAAACCAACTGAGCCCGGTGATTTTGCGGCCCGCGCTCAGCAAACGCAAAACTACAGATTCAGTTGCAAGCTTCCCATGCACAAGTAAGACAACGAAGGGTACAGACACTGAGGGGCAGGGGACTGACATCAGAGCTACTGAAGCCTAAAGGCAGCTTTTATATTAAGCTCAGCATAATCCTATCACCTGACGGCGATACCCATTAGTTGATGGTTATTTTCAAATTGAAAGAGAACTTTTTGGGGAGTGTTTCCACTATCTGAGAAAATTGCGCTAATGACAGTTTGAGATATCTTTGAGAATCTAGGCCTGAGTTTTTATCATTTTTCTATTTATCTAGTCACAATCTTGTCTGGAGAATTTTAAGTACTGATACTGAATGGGATTCCTTCTTGCGTTTAAATCTTGTGACAGAGACACTAGGTGGGGCTGACAGATTTTAAAGATCACATTCTAGAAAAGAAAAAAGATAAAATTACATGTGATCGGTGTCCTCAAAAAACTTGATGTCCATGATTTTCAATTCACTTATTTATTTATTTATTTTTGATTATTATTATTATCAAAACTGAATCAGAAATGTGTATGACATTGTGGGTTGAATCTGTTCCTTAAGTGAACTCATTTTCAAACATCACATTTTGAAAGAAACACCTCATAACAAACATCTTTTTGTATTTTAAAGCATGGCATATGGTACTACAATTGTTTAAAGAAATCTCTGTTTGAAAGACATGCTTTCAGTAAGTGTTGCTCTTGATTGATCTTTTCACCTGCAGGGTAAAATTGTGCCCACTCCTTCACTTATTAACTGACATGATTTCAGCCAGTAACATACTTTGATCCAGAAGACACTTCAGAGAAATGACCCAGGAAGTGCCAATGTAACAGATTGTCACAAAGACAGCCGAAGTGGGCCGCGTCAGAACCAGGAAAGGAATACATACAGACAGGACGGATGAATTGAAATGATGAGATGCTTGCTTGCACCGGTTTATTGTAAATAAAAGGGTTTTAAACAGACAAAAGGCAGGACACAGCACATTCGCCAAAATGAATAGATAAACAAGAAACGGACTATACTTAACAAAATGGTGCACAGACAGACACACTGACAAACATGGCGAGTTTCTAAATAAATAAGTATCGTGCTGGCCCCATCAGCACGCAATAGCAATTGTTGTAAATAGTTTATCCTCCTCTCTCACCCGTTCTTCACTCACTGAATACCCAACCGCGAGTGGGTAAAAACATGCTGTTTTTATGAAGCTGTACCAAGACTCGACTGCTAATCAGTCATTCAATTGGAGTCTCGGTACAACTGCACGTGAATTAATAAAGTGAAATTCCCCGTGCTCACATATTATTACTTTTTACTTGCATGTGAAGTGCTGTGCAATCCTCATGCCTAAATACAAATATACATTTTAAACACTCGTGTTACACAGACCCGTTTATATCCCATGTACCAATGACTATACACCAACATTAACACTCTACACGCAACATATAACAGATAATATACACAGGGGCAGGCACTTTGTCACACAGATATACTGAAAATAAGGCATTGAAACTGAGAGCTTTATTTAACCTAAAGTAGTATCATATGGCTGAGAGCAGGTCAGTCAGTAGAGGAAGCAACTGGGAACAATGTCACCCTCCAAGTGAAGGCATGCTTTGAAACAAAGCTTAATTTAACCTGTTGTAGTGCCAGATATCATGTTTCAAAATAAAATACATGTTTACTAGAACAGCCATTTCTTTCAAAACTGCACTTTTGACACCCATGTAGATAATGGCTGTGCAAAAGAGATTTATAAAATAATGTGAAAGTACAAACACTTTAAATAGCTATCCCTAGCATGGAGAAAGGGCTAACAGGCATAAAGATTTTCAAATGAGTCTATCAGTTCCTGCCCAGACTGCTCACATTCCTGATCCAATGCATGTGGAATCGTTGCCATATTGTAGATATTCCTTCCTTTTTCAGCTCTGGTTCACTCGCTGCTTTCACTGTGCTAGCATGGGGAGAATTTCACTTGCACACACACACTCAAGGGGCTGGAGCAAAATAAACCTGCACTCACTGTTCAACTTGGCTGGGAAGATTGTCGTCTGCAATGTGTCCCAGTGAGGCTTCTTAGCTGGGAACATGAGTGGTTACATTTAAGCAGCAGTTTCTCTGACTGCTGCTGATCAAGGGGGACAGTTGACCATATGGCTTCATGTTCAGTGGGACAGTTCGGGACAGTTCAGGACAGTTCAGTCTTTTCAACTCACAACCCAATGCATTCTGGTATATTTTACCTGTCTCAGGTACCATTCTTTCCTTTAAGAGAAGCAGGACTACGCTTACCAGAATGCACTGGGTTGTGAGTTGAAAAGCCTGAACTGTCCCAAACTGTCCCACTGAGCACAGAGCCATATGGTCATCTTACCTATACCCCAGAAGAAAACAACCCTTTTTTAAATACGTAAACATATTTGACCATGTTCTCAATCTATGGATATAACTTTGTCCCATATTCATAAAGAATATATAAATGCATCTATTACCCATTTCACACACAAATGCCACTCCTGAGCCATCTCAGAGAGGTAATTTTAAAAAAAAATTTAAATACCTATTCACACAGTATGAAACTGTACAATCTATGCCGGTATAATACCGTCATAACCCTTTCACACAGCCAAAGAGATCGCGTGAGTACGTAGTAACTTTCAAACCTGTCAGTCAGCAAATGGTTTTCATGATAACGGAAACCAAACAAAATCACTAAACAAATTGGCAGCATCGTTTGTCAAAGAAGTAAACTTCGGCTGTTTGTTTGCTTTTAATTTCCGGTTATATTATACAATGTGTAATGGGGGTGAGCACAGCTACAGCTAGAGCAACTACACTCAGGCTAAGACACATGCCATGCAGTAATCTGACTAAGCAAATCCGACAAGGATCAACAAAACGTGGCTTTAATAGTGGGGTGGCCTTTATTAACTTTGTTTGTTTATTTATTAACACTGAAGTCAATGGACTGTTACAAATTCCCCTAATTTGGGGGTGGCTTTTAAACAAGGCTTCATTGCATAGCCAGCATGAAATGTACACAATCCATGTGTAGTTTGCATAAAGACATGGCCATGTATTGTTGAAAAAAAAGAAAGGTCAAGTTTATCCCAGTACATGGTGAGATATCACACTCTCCTCCAGTAAGTGTGCATTCGCTCTGCCTCCTTATTAATGTGGCTTCACATGTAGGATTGCAATTGTAATAGACACTTGACTCAATGTTTCTGCATTTGTTTTTAATAACCTAATACAAAATGTGGTTACTCACATTTAAACCAAAAAAGCCAGCATATTGGCCTATTTGTTTAGCTTTAGAAGAAACTAATTAATCGATATGCGTCATTCTTTAATGGTTCAGCTGATTAATTAGGTCAGACTCTCATATATAATATAAATATGCACGTGTAATATACACAAGAAACACACCATCAAGCAAGTCAGAGTACTCTTTAAGAATTTCTTCTGGCAGTCTGCTGGTGCTTTGATTAGCACATTTACAATCTAGCATGTCACGTACCCCAGAATCAGCATCAAATCACAACGACTGAACCACAAATGTGCTCATAATGAAGTGCGTATATTGCTTTAATTGCAGTCATATGATGGCAAATATATGCAATGTACAAACATAACCAGAGATTGAAAGCACAGACCCTTGGCTGCAGCTGTAAAGCAGGTTTGTTTGTTTTGGAATAAACATCTTTCTTTCTTGTGGCACTCTGTGGGCTTCATTCAGGACCCTGTGTTAAGCACTGCTGCTGCCATGGAGACAGGCTGGCTATAACTCTTCAGAGTGCTGCAGGACTAAAACGCGATCTATCATCTGATAAAAAATAGTAATAATAATAATAATAATAATAATAATAATAATAATAATAATAATAATAATAATAATAATAATAATTGGGCAGGATCAATTTCATTTGCTAACAAGTGTTTCAACCTGTGCAGATATCTCTTCATACCAGCACAGCTTGGAACTATTTGAACCACTCTACCTGATTTACTTGACCACCAGTTCATTTTGGGATGGGTAGGGTTGGCTGGGGCTGCCGTTTTATAAGCACAATAACACTCCATGGTGTCCAAATATGGTCCAAAATCTGCAGGTCTAGGCTGTTAACAACACCCCAGTCATGCAGACAGAAGACCATATTTAAACACTGGAGTGTGTATTGCTTTCTTTGTGTGGGTATGTGTGACAAAGTGGTTGATTGTATGCAGGTGCAGGTGATTAAAGAACAGACAGACAATTGTAATCCAGGTGAAAAGGTTTGTTTTATTTTTATAAGTCCAGCGCCTGACGACAAAACAAACAATAAATAATAATGGAGGTGAGTAATACAGCAATGTGTATTACTTAATTTATAATCCCTGTGTTGCCCTGCAAATAATAATCCTGTTTTTATTGTACACCCGCTAAAACCACATACACAAGTCTGTTAGTGCGTGAATTAGTGCTTGTGGTTTTTTATATTTGTGACAAAGGTGACAGGTCCGGAACTGTGTTAACTGTCTGGTAACATGCAAGACAAGACGAGACAATTACAAACAAACAAAAACACAACACTCACTGTTTTCAATAACAACACACTTTTACTGTCCTTCTGGCTTTAACTCACTACAAACCAATGCGAAGGAACTGATTACGATTCTCCATCCCCCTTATATGCTGTCACTCATGACCCCTTGGTAAACAAATGCAACTGCCTTTACAATTTGCGGCTGCTGCATTGTTTCCCTTCCAGGTCAATACATTCTTGCAACGGATTCTTGCCTTTTTCAAGATTGACTGACTTTCCGACCTGGGGAAAGAACTGTCAGGTAAGCCTGTCAAAAAAACTCTGTCCTCGCTTAGTACCCTCACAGGTTGGGAGGGAGATTTACAACCAAGGTTTATTGTATTTCTGTCACAGTATGACACTGGAAATGTGGTAAAAAAAGGGGTCTGTGTAACATGAGTGTATAAAATGTATATTTGTATTTAGGCATGAGGATTGCACAGCACGTCACGTCCAAGTAAAAAGTAATAATATATGAGCACAGGGAATTGCACTTTATTAATTCACGTGCAGTTGTACCGCGACTCCAACTGAATGATTGAATAGCAATCGAGTCTCAGTACAGCTGCCTAAAAGCTACATGTTTTCACTCACTCTGGGTTGTTTGTTCGGTGAGTGTAGAATGGGATTGGAGACGGAGGTAATAGTAATAATAACAGTAATAATAAGTACAATATCAGATCACTGTGTTTGTTTAGTTTTAGTCCGTTTTGTTTGTCTGTTTATTTTGGCTTCCGGTGCCGTGTCTTGTGTTTTTGTTTGTCTTACAACCGTTTATTTTCTGTCTGTCTGTGCACTATTAAATGCTGAGCGAGACCATTCGCTCAGCTCCACCAAACTCCACCTTTCTGTCGTTTATTTCCTGGTTCATGTTTCTGGTCTGACGTCCCCCACTCCGGCCATCTTTGTGACACGTGCTATCAGAACCAGGACTACCAGCACCTCCTAGATGCAGAACAGAGCAGGGAGCACAATTTTTTGGAAAAAAAAAGTAATTTTTTTTTTTGTGTGGAGGGGAAAAAAAATAAAAATAATAAAGAAATGGGGAGAAGAAGCAGAAGAGAAAAGCGGCAGCAATGACTGCAGGAGGAGTGGACATAGAGGAGTTCTGCTTGAAGGCTAGGAACCCAGGGCAATATAACCAGCCGTCACCGGTGTGCCCCCTCTGCGAACAGGGGCATCGCTTTTCAAGCTGTCCCTTCCGCAGTTATGAAGAGGAGGAACTAGAGCCCAGGAGGTTGGAGACAGAGCCTTTCTCGTCCTCTGATGAGATGCTGGACTGGGTGTCGGACCCGGAGTGGAGGGGGGAGGACATCCCACTGGTTGTTGACCTGCTGTGGGCCAGAGATGGGGAACGTTGAGAACGCTGGGAACAACATTTCTACCTAATGCCCTTCGTGAACCCAGCAGCCGTGGTGATCAATTACTTGGTTGCCGATATGGGACTTCATAGGCTGCTGAGGGAAGCATGGGGACGAACCGTCCGGCGGCAGTGGCCGAGAAGAGGGCCAACACCCACATCCCAGCTTGTGCTGACTCCCTGCCTCGCTTAGCCCAAGGATGCCTGTCTCGCTTCGCCCAAGAATGCCTATCTCGCTTCGCCTAAGGATGCCTGCCTCGCTTCGCCCAAGGATGCCTGCCTCACTTCACCCAAGGATGCCTGCCTGGCATCGCCTGGGGTTGCCAGCCGTTCCAAATCGCCTGGGGTTGCCAGCCACTTCGTATTGCCTGGGGTTGCTGGAACTGCTTCGCCAGGGGTTGCAGTCAGCTCTGTTTATCCGCAGGGGTCAGTGTGGCCGGAGCCCCCCCAGAGGGAGCTGCTGGCTATGAAAAAGGGGGGAGAGGTCAGGAGACCACCTTTCCCCACAGCAATTTCGCTGCAGGAGTTCTGGGGGCTGGAATCCCCCCAGAGGGAGCTGCCGGCTATAAAGGAGGGAATGTCAGGAGAGCACCTTCCCCCACAGCAGTTTCACTGCCGGAGGTCTGGAGACCACCAACCCCAGCGGCTGAAGGAGTCAGTCTGGAAGCTGTCATCACAACTGGCAACATTGTCGCTCATCAACCCCTTAAAGTCCCTGTTCTTGGCCCAGGACTTTGAGCGAGACTTTTGGGATTTTAAGGTAGGTGGCCATTGAGGTCATGTGTGCTTTGCACTTTTTCATTGGTACACGGGATATAAACAGGTCTGTGCAACAAAAGTGTTTAAAATGTATATTTGTATTTAGGCATGAGGATTGCACAGCACTTCACGTGCAAGTAAAAAGTAATAATATATGAGCACGGGGAATTGCACTTTATTAATTGAATGATTGATTAGCAATCAAGTCTCGGTACAACTGTATAAAAGCTGCATGTTTTCACTCACTCTGGGTTGTTTGTTCGGTGAGTGGAGAATGGGATTCGAGACGAAGGTTATAATAACGATAACAGTAATAATAAGTAAAATATCAGCTCACTGTGTTTGTCTAGTGTTAGTCCATTTTTTTTGTCTGTTTATTTTGGCTACCAGTGCCGTGTCTTGTGTTTTTGTTTGTCTTACAACCGTTTATTTTCTGTCTGTCTGCGCACTATTAATTGCTGAGCAAGATCATTCGCTCTGTCGTTTATTTCCTGGTTCCTGTTTCTGGTCTGATGTCCCCCACTCCGGCTGTCTTTGTGATACAGCTGTTTTTTGTTTTGTTTTTTTAAACACAGCTCTGTTGGACCAAATTATATGTATATTTACACCCGCTCCTCCTCTTTTGACAGCCTTCAACAAGAAAGTCGTTTTGGAAATCCACACCTTCAAAAGCACATAGAATATATGCTCATATTCTGGAAGACAAGACGCCCTTTTAGCGCGTTGAAACAACCAATTAGCAGTGACAATGCTTCGTTCCAGATTTCGTCGAAATTTTCTTTTTACATTTATTTTCTGTGAACATTAGTTTATGGATAATCTTATTTGCTTTTAAACCAATTAAATTGTTACAAAAGCCGACTATTATATAGTCCATTCACTTTAATTCCATACATGATCTTGTTGTACTAGTGCTAAAATATGCACTGCTTTTTTCTTTATATATTTATATATAATATAATTTTAGGAAATGACATGTCAGCACTGTACTTGCATCCAAAGCGCGTCTGCCGATGAAAATAAAAATACTGCTGAAAACAAAACAGTATTCCGTTCAACAGAGAGAGTCAGTAACTTAAAAACAAATAAGCTACATGAAGAGTTTGTCTGTAGGTGTGGTGACCTGAGGTCAGTGGATACTGACCAAGGTCGAAATTTCAAATCTCAACTGTTTAAAGAGATCTGTAAACTGTTAGAAATAACTAAAACATGGACAACTCCTTACCATCCTCAATCTGCCGGTTTAGTTGAGAGGCTAAATAGAACATTGTTAGCTATGCTTGCTTCCTTTGTAGAGTCCAACCAGTCAAATTGGGGCAGTCTCCTCCCATATGTTATGATGGCATATAGGATCAGTGTCCAGGCATCAACAGGCCACACACCCTGTAAAGTCATGTTTGGGAGAGAAATTACACTCCCCATTGAGCTCCTTACCAATACTGAATTACAGGAAAGATATCCCTGTGCTACAGATTATGTTTCTAAACTTGCTGGCTACCTTAGCATGGTAGAGGAAGCTGTAAAAAGGCACCAGAAAAGAGCCTCTGAGAAACAAAAAGATCATTATGACCTTAAGGTTACCTCACAAGTTTATACAGAGGGAGAACTAGTGTGGGTCAGAAACCAATCTAGAAAGAAAGGCCTTTGCCCAAAGTTACAGAGGAGGTTTAGGGGCCTTTGACCAGGATGGCTTGCAGTGGTGACATCAGACTTGACCAGCCTATCCACTCCCTGCCAGCTTGAATGATGCCCCGCATCCAACAACAAGTTTCGAGTCCGACTCAATAACAACAAAGCAAGTTTTGTGCTGGTTTAGAAACCAGCACACAATTGTTATATTGCTTTTACTTAAACTCACATCTCTCCCCCAATGCAGACAGCTGCAGGCTTTTATAAAAGTGACCATCTCCCAATTAGTAACAATTAATCAATTAAATAACTCGGGAGATGACCACCTTCTGCACAAGGTTTTTATGAATGGGGATTTTAATTAATTTGCAGCAGACCCTTGGGAGGTGACTGCAGCAGCAGTCCCACGGGAGGCGTCGGCGGCAGCAGTGGACCCTCGGGAGGCGATGGCGGCAGCAGTGGACTCTCAGGAGGTGAACTCAAGACTTGAGCCCCTGGCAATAGAGGCGGCAGCAGGAGCTCCACCTCTCCCTCGTACCCTATAACTGGTAGCTTCCCAGGCAATGCGGAGCAGCAGGCATCCTTGGGTGGAACAAGGCAGGCATCCACGAAACCAGCAGGTATTCATCCTCTGCTGGTGGAGGTGGGAGCTACAAGCAGTCCTCCCATGGCAGTGGAGATGGAACCAGTAGGAATTCATCCTCTGCTGGTGGAGGTGGCGGAGGCAGAGGCAGCTCTTTTTGCTCTGCTCCTGGTGGTGGAAACGGTGGAGGTGGGAGCAACGTGTATTCTCCTGGCAACGAAGGTGAGAGCAGCATGTAGTCTCTTGGCGACGAAGGTGGGAGCAGCGTGTAGTCTCCTGGCAACGAAGGTGAGAGCAGCATGTAGTCTCTTGGCGATGAAAGTGGGAGCAGCGTGTGGTCTCCCCCTGTTGCAGGGGACTGGTGCGGCACTCCCTCGCTTGCAGGGGACTGGTGTGGCACTCCCTCGCTTGCAGGGGACAGGTACGGATCTTCCTTTAATCCCGGGAAAGTGGTGCCTGTGTCCGTGCTGTGCTGTGCAGGGAAGATAGTGTTCAGGGGGTAGTGCTGGTCGTTCTATTAATGTTAATGCTGTGGACGTTCATGCTCCTGCCCCTCAGGCTGTGGAGGCAAAACCAGCAGACATTCTCCCTCTGCTGGTGGAGAGGGTAGCGATGGCTCCTCTCCCTCTGATGCTGGAGACAGAAGTGATGGCTCCTCTCCCTTTGGTGCTGGAGACGGCAGCGATGGCTCCTCTCCCTTTGGTGCTGGAGATAGTGGGTCTTCTCCCTCTTTCACTGGAGATAGCAGAGCTTCTCCCTCTTGCACTGGAGATAGCGGGGCTTCTCCCTCTTGCAGTGGAGATAGCAGAGCTTCTCCCTCTTGCACTGGAGATGGCAGCCTTGGCTCCTCTCCCTCTTGCACTGGAGATATTGGGTCTGGGAAAGAGGGAGAAGGTAATGGGCGACTGATTAGGGTAGATCGGAGAAGGAGAAGGGAGACGAATTAACAGACTTTCGGACCGAGCAGGGAGAAAGAAAGACTGTACTAACTGACGAGGTAGTCAGGGCAGGAAGCATAATTCTGGGAGATCGGGGTTTACTGGGAAAGGGTTAAAAGTAGGTTTCTTGTTCAATATAATGATCTATATAAAGTTAGATTTTAGGCTTTAAAATCAGGGTCGCATGGTAAATTAGAGGCCTGGCAAACTAAGGCTCCATTTTTAAACAGCATCTGTAATTATATGCTGCACTGCAAATTATAAAAGGGAAAACTGAAGCATGAATGGGAATGCATGTGGGTAACTGAGACTGATGTCGTTGCGTAAATAACAATAAAAGTGTTGTTATGGTTTAAATGGTAACTTTGAGAACTATCATTTAAATGATTTATTTTCTTTACTGTATAAAACCAGTATTCAAGTAATTTGAGCTGTACAAGTATATCCAAACATTGCAACTAAATGCTATGTGTGTTTATTTTCATTGCTTATGCTGAAATGCAAAAGCCTGCATTTCTTTTTGTGGATATTCTGAGTTTATAGAGCAAGGGTAAAAGATTGTATTATAATTGTGAAGGATTATTTTATTTGCTGAACCAGAAACTGTATCTTGGTCATTCTTTGAAACAAGCAGATAATCAATATTCTTTTAATAATTTTGTTGTTGAGCGTGAGTTATTAAACTGTTAAAAGAGCCCACCACCTTGGTAAGCAGCTTTATGCAAGCCGGAGCACCCATAGCACTCGCCTCCCCATAGCTCAGTTACTCTTAAAGATATAGCGCTACTATTATATAATTGTGACAACACTCACACTCAGGTTGTGGCTGGCAGTGCCATTGGGCTATGCATAGTCCGTCACAATATTGCTGTACAACAATGGAAGTATTATTCTCCCGTTTGACTGCCATGGATGTAAGTAAATAAAAAGTATTGTTTCTGAAGTTTGAAAAGTCTATATGCCTGCAATTATTCTATACGAAATATGAAGTTGAACTAATATGCGAAGCACAGTACCTGGATGATGTAATGTATAAGCAATTACAAACTCTGAAGTGGTACATTTGTTTATTAAGAAGCCACCGCACATTCCATATTTTATTAATTTGTCCTGGTGATGTATTTCGAGACTGTAACATATCTTCATGTGTTACAAGGACTACTTGTATCAAAATCTCCAATACCATATTGGTAAATGTCAGTTTTCACTTCTGAGCTTCCTCATCACCATGGCTAGTACCACGCTGAGGTCTTTGCATGCCATTTGTTATCTTTTGGAATGTTTAGCCAACACACGCAGGGTTGACAAGGTAGAATCATCTGCTTTATCTAATTAGTCTTATAAAATATGTCATTATTTTGGTGATGAGTGCGGCCGTACTGAACACGCACATTACATGGCTTTTTGCAGTTGGTTTTTCCCCTTTATAAATTTGGGCCTCAGTGTTTAAATTTTCTTCTCCCCCCAAGACTGTTCTTTTCTATTGTTTGAACCACTCTTCTTGTGCTGCTGTTGTACTTCATTGTACTCATTACAACGTTGTGTCTTCAGGATTAGGAGCAGTATATTGTTTACAGTGATGGTAACCATGCTGGTGTTCCCTCTCCCTACCCTCTCTGCTCATCCATACAGCTGTTCCATACAGCCCCCTTTTAAAATCATTGATAACCTAACATAAGCAAACAGCAAGTGCTCCAACATTACTGCAAACAGAAAAAAGTCAACTGAACTGTTGATTGTATACAGTCCAAAGCACCTTTGACCATTGTTCCATAGGAGGCTTTGAGTAAATTGTTGATGCTCATAATGCATCAGAGAAGAAAAATGCAACACTTTTGCACAGCAGTGTGTGTGTATATATATATATATATATATATATATATATATATATATATATATATATATAGTGAGAAAGTGTAGTCCTGGGGAGCAAAGGACTGTACCTCCCAAAAAGTCACAGGCTGAAAATCCTTAATTTCTTTAATTGTTTTTTTGTTTAATTACATGTGTTAATTTTTTATTAGTAATTATCTGCTGCCCTTGGCTATCATTGTAAAGTAGAGCCAGGTGCAGGGTATTTAAAGAAAGCAGCCAGTCGGTTCTGGGCTGCTGCTGGTGTGTGTAGAAGCCTGACTGTGCTGTTGTGTGTACAGCTGTAATTATAGAAGAAAGGAAGTGTAAAACCTATTTGCATTGTGCTGTGTAAAACTGTGTTTGTTTTGTTTGTTTTGTTTTGCAACCGGTAAACAAGCTTACCTGTCCGGTTATTAGAGAAGGTTCCAGCTTGTGTTAGTTAGCACTCGAAAAAAAGCTAGGGTTTGTTTTTTGATTTCGTTTTGCTTATTTTTGGTATTCTTAAAAGTGCTAAAGTTCGTTCTGTGTTCGGTCTGTCATTTAACAGGGCAAAGGAACCAGTATTAACATTATATTAATGTATTAAATAACTGTCACTAATAAGTATTGTTATATTGTATTTAACTTCAGAAACACTAAGGGAATAGTAAAAATTAGGCCATGCAGCTTTCTTTTTTTTTTTTGTACTGTGTAAATTTATTCTCCTGTTCAAAGTTGTTGTATCCTAGTCCATATCCTGCATTGTGCCATAGTTTAGCATTCTATGGTCTGTGTTCAATTTGCTTAGTGTGTTACATTCCACAATTGCTTAATGCATGTTTGCTCTCATGTCTTGTTGTTATGCACTTTTCACTGTGTTTAATGTACTATTTCACGTATCATGCCACTATCATGTATTATGCACTTTCCACTGTATTTAATGTATTATTTAATGTATTATGCTACTATCATGTATTAGAAAACGATTGAGTGCAAACAGCCAATCAGCTTCCATATCTAGCGGGCTGCTATTTTCCATAGATGCCCGCTGGAATGTTGAAGTGCTTAACTGTGAGTTAAATTTTAAATCAATCTGCACATAAAGACATTCTAATTTACAACTAATCTGTTAACATAAAAAGCTACTTAAACATACTTTCTGACACTGGTCTTGAGACAAGCGAAATCATATGTCATTTGTTGGTTTTTTTCTACTTCACTTTGA
Source organism: Polyodon spathula (assembly GCF_017654505.1). Classification (NCBI taxonomy): domain Eukaryota; kingdom Metazoa; phylum Chordata; class Actinopteri; order Acipenseriformes; family Polyodontidae; genus Polyodon; species Polyodon spathula. The sequence continues at coordinate 18,871,969 of NC_054552.1, read as the reverse complement.
TACTTTGGTTCCTGTAATTTTGGTTTTGTTCTTTTGTTACTTTGGATTACATGTGCATTGCTTCACTGGACTTCATTCACTGGAATCGTTACAAAGTCATACAATACATTGCATGTACACAACAAGTGTTGTATTGTAGACAATAGAAGACAAAGGCAACAGGAAGAATGGTTAGTTTGCACACATTGCAGCTCTATGTTACCTTAGTTATTTTAACCACCTGTGAATTTCATACCAGATGTGGTCTGTTTGAAATGCACAAGTTGCACATAATGTGCCATGTTTCTTTTTACAAAACAAGATTCTCTTTACAAGAGAAAATCCATTTGTTTAGACATAATCGGTTCTGACAACCAACAATCCAGCTCAATGAATCAGGCACTTGAAATTCTGTCTCTCTCCCTGATTCGACCTTTCCTCACAGCGCTGACTTGTTACTACGGCAACTTACTTATGGTTTTGAAATCTTATAGCAGTTCACTGTGGTATACTTTGATTAAACCGCAGCAAATTCTAGCTCATTTACTCAGGACAACAGCAATTTAAAAAAAAAATGTATTAGAATAAAAACAGCTGGCAGCTGGAAAGAATTGACAAGAATGTCCCAGATAACTTTTAGAAAGTGATTTTTATAATTAAATCAGTCTTATTACAATTATTCAAAAACTAAGTTTAGAAGCTACTTTTCAGTTCAAATTTCCTGCCATAGACATATGTAACATAGGGCCGTTTTCATAAAATGTGAAATAGGTTTGGAAGTCTGTCCTATCCTAAGGAGAATATGTATAAATAATATTATAAATAATCAATAGACAATCGTTTAAACAGTAGGGTTTTGCGAAAGGTGTAATCAAATAAAGCAGGTGTAGTCAATTATTTTTTGTCAAGGTCCAAATTTCTTGGTCAAGGTCCAGTCAAGGTCCAGGCTCAGGAGAAACATTTTTCATTGCGCAAGTGCCCCTGTCCAACAAACACATCCAATGCTGAGAATTAGTAATATACCCCATTGCTTATATTGTTAGTCCATTATAAATATATATATATATATATATATAAAGATGTAATAAATTAAATCTGAGACTTTGACAAAGTACACAGATAAAATGTTGAATAGATGTAAGCTTAATATTAACATTAAACACTTTCAAATAACTCTTAAGTTTTGGATTAGAGTTTACAAAGAGTATTAACTTTGGTTTTGTCAAATAAAATTATTGTAGGCATATATGAATATAGATAGATAAACAAACCCTTGTGTCATTTAATATTAGTATCAGAGTTTGAAAGAAAATAATACTTACTACAGATGAACTCTCCGTTAGCTTTATGATTCTAGACTTTCCAATAAAAAATACACACCCACTCTTCTTTAAATGAACGATTTTCTGTATCATTTTTTTTTTTTTTTTTGCTGCTGTTACCTTGACGTCGAAAACACTGGAGGTGGTACTACAGCGTTTAACAGTGAGTACGAGCGTACACTGAAAAGTGTAACAAAAAAAGGAACTCTCGTTCGTTTTTTTGTTAGTGGAAACTGACGATAGCACAAATCAACATTACACTGTGTCAAATCGCATAGTGAGGGAATGGGAGGGTAAATATAATAATTAAAAAATTACAATAATGATAAGTCCGGATTTGGCCCGAGGGCCGCCTATTTACTACCCCTGAAATAAAATATCTTTATAAAAGTAAGTACCATCTAGTGCTTTGCCACTCTGGATTAGGATTCCTTTTGTTTTGCTGGCACTACATTGCTGTGCATTAGATGGACACTTTTGCTAAGCTAGTTTACATTACAATTGTCTATGGCAGGCAACTAATATCAAAGAACAGCTTCTGAATCCTAGTACCTTAACACGCAATACAAAAATGCATTATTTGAGCAATAAGAATTATTCAAAATGAACCATATTAAAAAGATAAGGGGACAAATGTGAGCCCCTGGGTTTTGTGTTTGACACACCATCCAATAACAGGTTAACCAGCAACAGCGGGAACTGCTGACACTATGTCCTTGACTCCTTTAGTCAGCATGAGCCACAGGAGATGAACAGTGTCATTTCATAAACAAGAACAACCTGAACAGACCTGTATGAAGGAGAGACCGTTACACCACCCACTCCTCTAAGCCAGAACTATGTTGGGTATTTATTAGGGTTATTTGATTTAGTGTCATTTTCATTAAGGTGGGCATGTTGAAATGCTTCCCAAATATTTCCTAGAGGTGCGGAGGCATCATTATTTACAGTTTATTTTTAGAAATAACATACTCTGAATAGTCAGACTCAAAGGTAATGTCTGGCATTCAGTGGAGTTCCTGTCAGTGCCTGATTTGAAAGAGCGAGATGCAGGGGGGTCACATTACTGAGGCAAAGTCAGAATTAGAGGAGACTGAGATCGGAGACTGAGATGAGAATCTGCTGGCTCCTATGAGAAGGGGGTTTCTGCAGACCGGAGGCTCCAGCCGTGTAGCTCCAGCCCTGTAGTCATGCCTGTCACATCATCATTCTATGCTACAACCTGATCACATAAGGGTGATCTCTTGCTTTATGTTGTGAACATGCGCAATGTTATGTTTAACAAAGACGGGTGTATCCATATTGAGTTGGTGGAGTGAAGTAGATTGTTTTTAGAGACATTAGTAACACATGTTTAAATAACAAAGAAAGAGAAATCTATATTTTCTATAATGCTATGTGCAAATTGTACTCTGTATGACTTGGATTAAAATACAAAATACAACTTTTAAAAAATCTATTTAAATCCACTAATAGTAATGTTAAGTTTAATTAAGCTTTCTGCACATAAGTAGTATTAAAATGTTGTTATGTAGCTAAAATGCTTATTATTCAATGTTTGTACGGATGCAATGTTTACATTTTTTGTTGACATATTATGTATTAGTGTGGTGATTTACTATTTCTATGTTGGACATAGAATTTAAAAAAAAAGAAAAGCCCACATGTATGGGCCTGATTAGTTCATATAGTATTTTTTAATGGTAACAGCTATTGTGTAACTACAGTTAAGGCTTTTGCTTAAACTCTCCCTTTTATTTCAGTTACATGTCACTGTGTTGAAGACAGGAGAGCTGCCTACATTAAAACGCTGCTCACTATGTTGTCAGTGTTATCACTGTCCTCTTTGTAACCCTTCTATATATAAGCCAAGGGACCAATACAGCATAACTGCAGTACAGTACATTATGGAGGTTTGCTTCATGTTTAAAGTGTTTTTTTGTTTTTTTTTTTTATTTTTTTTTGTTATGCTTTCACCTTAGATGGAAAATAAGTAAAGTTGTAATCTCCACTGTGCTAAAGAGACATATTAATCTGTTATTTCAAATATTATTTTTGAGAAATCAGCAAAGTACGTCTTTTTTTTATTATTTAAGTACTTTGAAACAACTGGAACTACGTTAAATAACTCATTAAACATTCTTACAATGAAAGCAGGTGTTTTAAACTGGATGATGTTCCTGAGGGAGTACACTCAGGAGTACTGCACCGAGTTCCACGTTACGGTGTGTGGATATTGCAGGACTGTACAAAGACTTCACCCCGGGATATGTGGGAGAGCTTTGAGGGGTTTCTATAGGGAAGTGGAACAACTTGGCTTCCATTCAGTGCCCCATTTTCATGGGCTAGGTTTAGCACTGTATCAACATGCACTGTAACAACTAACGCTGGTCTCCCCTAATAAAATGACTGGGTCAACTAAATATACAGAGACCATTAATTCTAGTTCTTGTTCTGTCCCTGTACTGTAGGTACAGTTATACTGTAGGTACACTGTTATACTTCTTTGTACTAACTTACTGTAACTTAAAATAGTATTTAGTGTTAATGTTGGAGTTGTGATATAAATGACACTGTGACAGAACTATAATGAATCTTGGTTGTAAATTTCCCTCCTGAAAGTAGGGTCCATTGGACAGGCTGGCCCGACAGTTCATTTCCAGGGCCGGGAAGTTGGTCAGTCTGGAAGAAGACGAGACTCTGCTGCAAGAACGTATTGACCTTGAAGGGAAACTACGTAGCAGCTGCAGATTGTAGAGACAGCTGCACTCGTTTACCAAGGGGTCATGCATGACGGCATAAAAGGGGGTGGAGAATCGCAATCTACTCCTTTGCTTGTTTTGCACTTGAACTTGAAGGACAGTGAGAGACGCAGTAATCACTGTTAATAGAGATATTCGTGAGTGTTTTGTTTGTTTGTGCTTATTAGTAATCGTCTTTGTTTGTGAAACAGCAGACATCTAACACATATCCAGAACTTTCGCCTTAGGCCAGCACAAAGCCAGAAGAGCACTTCACTACAGTCACTAATAAATTGTTATCACCCGCCACAAGCACTGCTGCATGCACCCAGACTGATGACCATGTTCAGTATTATTGTGGGGCGGATAGCATGTATTTATTATTTGGGCTGCAATCCCTTGTTATACCGTGCATTACACATTACACATTGATGTGTACTGCCAGAGATTTATTGCTTGGTCACCAGACCGGGAGTATAAATAAAAGACTCTCTTTTCCAAACAGATTACAGTCTCCTGTCTGTGTTTGTTCTTGCACTGCATCACCTCTGCACCTGTTCACAATCAGCAGTCACTTTGCCACACACTCCTAGAAAATAATTAAGAGGATAAAGGTTTATTTAACATTGCAATGTTGCTTTGAAATTAGCCTACAACAATATATTACCATTTGGGTCAATGAGAATAATATAGTATAAAATAATGTTTATGCTTGAAACTATGCATGGAATTATTTATTTGTTGTATTGTTTACTTCCTTGTTTATGAAATGATTGTGGATGATGTCGTTAGGAGCTGCGCACGCACGACTAGAGGGCTGGATCTACATGGCTGGATTCTCCGGTATGTAGAGACACTCTGGTTCCTATCCCTGTGCGCTAATAACAAAGACAAACTGTTTAAAGGCAATCACAATGTTGGTAAGCTGCCCATTGATGCTATAACAAGAATAACGGTAACATGCACTTCACTGGCAGTACCAGTTAATACACAGTAATTGTTTTTCTCATATGTAAATGCACTTTGTTATAACATGTTTTTACACTTAATCCAACACAAATAACTAATCACCGCAAAGTTTTAATATTTCCATGCGTTTGGAGAGCTTTTAGTTTCCAGTTGGTCCCATCTAGGGACCAGTAAAGTATGACCTTAATAGGGGGGTGGCTTGGACTTACTGCTGAAGGAATTACACATAGAATTTATTGTAACAATATGATTTTGATTCTTTTAAAAGTGGTTTATGTAAAGCTTAACCAAACAGTTTAAAAGTTATAGATTATTATTTAATTTAGTTTTATTACAAGTTACTGTTGTAGTTTCTAGTAGTTTTTGTATCTAAATCAAAGGGGCATCTGTGGCAGAGTGGGAGCGCTGCCGGTGTAATATATGTGTGTGTATGTGTGTGTGTGTGTGTTAGGAAATTTGAGAAAATGTCCCCACAAAGATAGTAACTCCTGAAAAAAATGATGTTGTGGGGACGTCCCCACTTTGTAAAACACTTTTGTTAGAACTAAATATGCCTCTGAAAAAAAAAAAAAAAACCTAAAAGTTCCAAAATATTTAGTTTGTTGTCGACTTTCACCCTGTGTGGAGTTCCCTTTCAATTCGAAAATAACCATCCAGGTATGGGATATTGTCGTCAGGCAGTAGGATTGGCTGAGCTTTATATCAAAGCTGCCGATAGGCCTCCGCGCAAGCTGACGTGTAAGCCCGCCCCCCTGGGAGCTTACAATACGCAGCGCAGCCACGTTTGCTGTCTCTGCGCGTGGTTCACCTACCGGGCAGAGCCAATTACGCAGCGGACCTCCTATCCAGAGGAGGCCCTCTGGCAGGGGAATGGCATCCACCCTCACGTAGTAGAACGCATCTGGGAATGGTTCGGCATTGCGCAAGTGGATCTCTTTGCTTCGCGAGAGACCACGCACTGCCTCCTATGGTTCTCGGTGAGGGACCCCGACAGCACCCTAGGAGTCGACGCACTGGCTCACGAATGGCAGCCAGTCCTCCTATATGTGTTTCCACTGATTCCGATGCTCCCCGCCCTCTTAGAGAAGGTCAAGGTAGAGCAAGCGACAGTGATTCTGATCGCTCCTCGGTGGCCTCGGAGAATTTGGTTTCTGAGCATGGTGCAGTTACTGCACGGTCAACCGCGGGAGCTTCCCCTGCGAGCAGACCTATTGTCCCAGGCCGAAGGACGGCTTTGGCACCCGAACCCCAAGCTCATGCAGCTATGGGCTTGGCCCCTGAGCGGGAGCGCCTGTCAGCCTTAGGGCTTTCGACGGCAGAAATTTCAACCATCCGGAGCGCTAGGGCACCCTCTACTAGGTCGCAGTATGCGTACAAGTGGCAGCTGTTCCAGGACTGGTGTCTTGTGGGGGGCCATGACCCAATCTCTTGTCCTATGGCAGTGATATTACAGTTTCTACAGAAACTGTTAGATGAAGGGAAGTCTCCCTCTACACTTAAAGTGTATTTAGCCGCCATATCAGCTTGCCATGTACGCATTGACGGATTATCACCAGGTTACCATTTTCTGGCATCTCAGTTCCTTAAAGGCGCAAGACCTCCAAGAACAACCAACTTACCGTCCTGGAGCCTTGACGTGGTGCAGGAAGCCCTTACCAAGGCACCGTTCAAGCCTCTCCACACAGTGGATATGAAGCTCACGTCTATAAAAACTGTGTTTTTGCTATCAGTAGTGTCAGCAAAACGTGTCAGCAAGTTACATGCACTGTCAGTGCATCCTTCATGTATCCGCTTCGCAGGAGACGGTTCTAAGGTCTCCATGCACCCAAATCCAGCCTTTTTACCAAAGGTTATGTCTCCGTTCCACATGAACCAGCCGGTCGAGTTGATGGCATTCCATCCTCCTCCCTTTTCCTCTCCAGAGGAACAACGGCTACACATGCTCTGTCCTGTGAGGGCATTGAGGTGTTATATTGACCGTACAACGACCGTGAGGCAAACAGAACAACTGTTCATATGCCATGGTCCTAAGACCTTGGGTCAGCCGTTGTCAAAACAATGCCTTTCTCACTGGATAGTGGATGTTATTAAATTAGCCTATGAGTCTGCAGGCCTTCCACCGCCAGGACAGTTGAAGGTGCATTCCACTAGGGGTATGGCAACGTCCTGGGCCCTCTTTAGTGGGGTACCAGTGTCTGATATTTGCGCGGCAGCCAGTTGGGCTACACCACATACCTTCATGAGGTTTTACAGATTAAACATGCTGGATTCCTCTGCTCCATTATTTGGAGGATCTGTACTATACTCTATGGCACCTCAGGATGCCAATGTAGTGTTTAATACCCCACCTTAGGACAGGTGTCATTGCGAGCATAGACGGTGAGGCACAGCTCTGCACATGCCTAGATATATTGCCTACGCAGTTGCGTTATGAAGTAAGTCTGTCCTACTACCGAGAATCCTCCCTCGCGACGGCTTGGGTACACTGTTCCCATACCTTGATGGTTATTTTCGAACTGAAAGGGAACGATAGGTTGCGGATGCAACCCCGGTTCCCTGAAAGACAAAATAACCATCAAGCCGTGAGGTCGCTCCGGAAGCCTTCACGGCCTGAAGAGCAAAAGAGGAAGAGAGTCTCCGCGCACTGAGTATTGTAAGCTTCCAGGGGGGCGGGCTTACACGTCAGCTCACGCGGAGGCATATCGGCTGCTTTGCTATAAAGCTCAGCCAATCCTACTGCCTGACGGCAATATCCCATACCTTGATGGTTATTTTCTCTTTCAGGGAACCGGGGTTGCATCCGCAGACGTTTTGTCTGACTGGAGTTAGAAATAGTAAATAAAAAAATAGTGAGAGTCAATGAGAAGTCCCCAAAAGTGTGTGTGTGTGTGTGTGTGTGTGTTTGTGTGTGTGTGTGTGCGCATGTGGAATATTGGGCTGGCAGGGAGGGCATTCAATTCCTCCCTGCCAGAACATATATGGGAATGTGACTGGAGCCATAATGGAATAATTGATGATTAATTAGGCTCCAGCCACAGGTGTATAAAAAGATGTAGAGGTGGTGTGCTGTGCAGGTGAATGTTCCATTGATTGTTTGAACCTTTTATTTTCACCCTTAATGTGCCTGTTTGTTTGGCGGTAGTGTGTTTTTGTTATTTTTGTAATAAATGTGAGCCATACCTGCAGCTTCTTGTGTTTGAGTCTCTCTCCATGATGGAAACAAGCCTGCAGTGATGCTACCCTGTCACAGCATCTAAAGGGTTAAAGATGTGTGGTAGTTTACAGTATGTTGATCTTATTAGAGCGGTCATTTAACAGTGATTTGATATGCTTGAGATTGCAGATGGTGGCCTGTATAGTGAATACAGCAATGATTTTAATGTTAAAGGTAACTTTACGTTGGTGTCAATAGGAGCTGATCAGGACTGTAAAAAGTAAGGTTTTGCTGTCTATTCAGGAATCCGGCATCGTTTTAAGTCTTCTACAATACCTAAAGTTAATGTAAATCTGACTGTGCAATCCAATTTCTAAATTTAAAACTAGTATAAAAAATAAAACAAAAGTAAGATCTTGTGTGTATACTCCCATCTGTCGCCAGTGCCATTCTGAATTGTGCAGGTGTTGAATAGCAAAGAAATGTCTGACTGTCCACACAACGAGTTATCTCTTGAAAGAATCTGCAAGAAAAAACTCAACATTAACCAAAACCAACATAAAAGTAGCACGGTGAAAAATTCTAAATCGCAAAAACCATTTCAGAAATTTTGAAAAGCAACACGGAGAAAACCTGAATACCAGCCTGTGGCAAAGTGGTTTGCAATGCGCAGGTGCAGGAGTGATGCAGTGATTAGTAACTGACAGACAACGATGATCCAGGTGCAGTGGTGTTTTATGTTTAATTAGGGCTTCTCATTTTCGGTTTTAACTGATAAAACCAGATAAAACACCCCTGATGCAAAAAAAGGTTGACTTTAACCTTTATCCATTAAAAAATAAAACCTACTACAAAAATTATAATAAATACATTTCTAGTGCTGCTGGGCAATGTCCCACATTCCTGATTCGTTCCTGATTCATGATTCATTCTGAATACTTTAAACCCGTCCCAGCTATTGAGTTACAGCACATTCCTTCATTTCTATTGGAGACTCTGCTTGCTAGATTTAAACGAGATTACAATATGGATGGAGGCTTGTTAGCTGGATTTAAAGATGGATTACAGTTAAAATATGGAGGATTTAAAACAGCATGTTGGCAAAATGTATAATAATGCCTACACACAAAAAACCCAGAAGAATGTGCCTGTGACCATAGGAATTCAGTTGTGGAAGACATCAAAGGAAAGAAGGTACAACATAAGTGTACAAGTACTGTCGAGTGACCACTATACGTATTTTGACAGAAAGCAGTTTGGAAAGTAACTGAAAACAATCATTTCTACAGTATATCGAAAATGAAAGCCCTGAATAAAATGATTTACATGGAACTCAAAAATAGCTACAAATAACCACTGAAATAATACAATTAATAAAAAACAAAAAACAGAGGCCCTATTTTTAATCCAAAGTCACTTGACAATGGTAAGTAATAATGAATGGTAGTACACAAGGCTGTGTACTAGACAGTTTAACCCAGGGGTTCAGTCTCGAAACAACAAACACAGTATTTAATACATCCACAATATACAAACATGGTCACAGTCCACAATGAGTGTTGTTGTGCTCGTGGTGCAAATACAATTTATCGTAAAACAAGTGCAGTGTTTTTGGGGTTTTGTGCTGGCTTGTAGCGACAGCTCTGGATTGTGTTAGTCATCTAATAACAACAAACAAGTATAATTAGACACGACAAAACACACAAAACGCTCATGAAAGACAATACAGTTCTCCTTCCGGTTCAGCGTTAACCATAACAAAGGAACAGATCACCTCGCTACATCCACTTATATACCGTCAATCATAGTTAACGATTGCAACCGTTCCTCCAATCTACAGCTGCCACATTGTTTCTCTTTCCCTTTCCCTTTCCCTTCCCTTATCAGGGCATATTCTTTCATAGTCTTTAATTCTCCTAATTTTTGAAAGGAGAAAAACATGAAAGTAATGTAACTGAAGGTTTCTAAGCACTCACTAGCTGTTTGTTTCTCAGGTTTGTACATTACTGTTGAATTTTTATCTTTCACAAAATAGGACTTAATTAAAGACTGGAGTAAACTCTTTGAAAATCTGGCCCATCATGTTTTATTTTGCAAGTACTTTAATAGGATATTTAATTTACAGCCTTCTTTTCACCCGCCATCCACTTACGTATTCCCATTGTGTTTTTGTTTACATTGTATCAATTATTGAATGTTATGTTACACAGATTGTAAGTACCGTATAAGACAGAACCATGATATTTGTTCACAGTGGTTCCCTGTCCCTTTCTTTCTCACTGCTGAACGAGTCTGCATTATGCCCTTTACCAGACCTCATTCCTAGAGCTTCTCTAAGTCTTTATCCAACAGCACTAGCTATTGCTATTCATCCTCACCCCTTAAGGTGAAACTCCTGACCTTTCTAAGCGAGGGAAGATAAGAAGAGTGACCTTTATTTACTGGGTGAGGCAGATTGGAAATGCTGTGCGCAGACTCCCCATGCACCAAAGATATCATAGCAGCCTGCTCATAAATCACACCTGTTCACTTAATGCAGCAAGTCAACAGAACTAGGCTGTCATTTTTCTTTCTCCCATTGCAAAGTGACTTTTTAAAATATGAGAACACTGATATGCACACACAGAGGGAACTATCGGTCCTACATTTAAATAACAGGCTAGACGCAGCGTAATATGCTACATTAACCCCTTCAGTGCCACTGAATGTACATGGTGAGTCCAGTTCAAACAGAGATGTTTTAAGACTTATGAATTGACCATCATTTACTCTGAATAGCACACTGGGTAGTTCTTTCTAAGATAAACAACCCTGTTGTTTCAGCTGTATAAAATTAGGGGTAAAATTAATTTATTAAGTGGTGCCATCATTCTAATATAATGAGCACTTGTCAGTGTCTTGCATATTTACGTTGTATATCTAGAGTTTATGTCTCAACTGTGTCCTCGCCAATTACCATTAAATAAAATACACATTATAGCACATAATGTAATTATTAACCATAATAAACCCAATGCCTCAATAAGAATTAGCAATTCTGGCTTAATTGTGAAACTTCATGCTGATTTGAACTTGGCCATCACCAAGATAAGCATCAACTAAGACGTAGCTTTACGGTAATCTAATGTGATCCATCTGCATCTCCATCCATTTGTGTTTCTTTACATCTGCTGATGTAGATATCCTTCTGCCTGGTGTTAATTGCTGAAGTGTAATGCTGTCTCCAGAGATCAGCTTATTTTGCCTCCCCAGCACACACAACGGCTGCAATGCTGGCTCTGGGGATCAACCCAGAGTGGTCTCCCCAGCGCATCAGCATGACAGCCGTCTGGATTGAGCTAACTAGGGTACATCTCTGGGGTCTTCAAGTGGGCACCTTCTGTCCTCTGTGTTTCGTCGACTAGCCCACGACACCTCAAGTGGTTTCAACAGTGACTCTGGCGTCCAGTATCAGCCCCCTCCATTCCCCACTGAACTCAGCCCAGCTTACTTATCTGTACATCAGTGTTGCTTTCTTTCTATTGTGCTAGAGATCCCCATCCAGAATCTTTCCGTCTCAACCACAGCCAGTTGCTGCTCCTTTCTGCTGCTTCAGATAAGTTATTCACTTTGGGACACAACTCCTGGCCACTGAACCCGAAATCTCTGAGAAACCGAGTTGTAGAGTATGCCACAAATCCTGGAAAACACAACTCCACTGGATAAAATCGGACTCACCATCCTCGCTGTTCTGCTTCAGAAGCTAGTTGAGCATATCAAAGTTTCTTCCTCTTATACGACTTATAGAGTTCTGCATTAGTGAAGCAGTCTTAATTACGCATGTGACGATATCAATATCATGGCTTTAGTTCAGTTACTTGTAAACACACAATATAAGTTTGATACTTATTCTGTTGGTGCAATGTTTAAAACAAAGTCTTAACACAGCCGTCCTCACGGTTAGTTGTGCAGAATTACAGTGCAGTATCTCTGTGAAGTCTGTACTGTAGGCAAAAGCTTTCATCATTCTGGAGGCAGCCCATCTTCTCTGGGACAGCTTTGAAGATTACATCGCTGCGTCTTCGTTGAAGAACTTCAGAGTTTGATGACTTGGGAGCAATGAGATTGAAGAAAGAGTGAATCCAGCAGGAATCCAGAGAGAGTCCAGCATCCAGAGAGAAGAGCAGAGAGTGTGAAAATCGAGTTTAACCTCTTACACCGCCCTGTCCTGCGGGCGGAACATGCTACTGCAATTACACATTATATATCAAAAATACATCTGTGAATTTAACATATACACAGAAAAATCCAAATCAGATTCTGGGAAAGGATTGAGTTATGACTCTGTTATGAACCTAATGAAGGTGTCATACTTAGGCACAGGGTACCATGTGTACACTGACAATTTGTACACCAGCACAACACGGTTTCGGGACCTTTACACGCTCAAATTTGGAGCATGTGTGACCATTAGAGAAAATTGTCAGGGCTTCCCACGGACAAAAGAAAACATCCTCCCTAAAAAAGCTGACAATTCACTGGATAAGAAGAGGCAAACTACTGTACACGAAATGAATGGATACACGTGAAGTGACGATGTGCAGTTCCATCCATAAGGTGCACACAGGAGACAAAGTCCAGAGACGGGTTAGGAATGAAGATGGGACTTTGGGAATGCGGAATATTCCTGTTCCTACTCCTGTGAAGGCCTACAATCAGCACATGGGAGGGGTGGATTTATCAGACGCCCTTATAAAGTACTACAACATGGCACAGAAAACCAAAAAGTGGTACAAGAAACTTTTTTATCATTTTGTTGACATTGCTGTTGTCAACAGTTTTCTGTTACATAAGGAATTGGCACAGGCTGAAAATACAAAGGCACTGTCACACAAAACATTTAGAGAGGAGCTATGCAAGCAGCTGGTGGACATCGGGCTTGTGGAGCAGGTTGAGGCCAGTGCAAGGACAGAAAAAAGTGCAAGTGTCCCAGTAGCCATTGCAGAGGGCAAGGAACTTGACCCCTCCATGAAGGCCTCCTTCGGGCGCAGACACTGTGCTTTGTACAATGAAGGGAAACTGAGGAACAAAACGCCCTGGAAATGCAAAGCCTGTGATGTGCCATTATGTGTCATTGTCGACACAAACTGCTTCAAGAAATAACACATGCGTTAGGAAAAAAAAAGACTTTATAGCAATTTAGGGATGTGAATTGCTTATTTGTTCATTTTGTACAGTTTGTGTTTTGTTTTTTGTTCATTTTTTAGCACCAGGGATGTAAATAGTTCATTTTGTACAGTTTGTGTTTGTTTTTTATTCAGTTTTTAGCACTTTAGGGATGTAAATAGTTCATTTTGTACAGTTTGCATTTATTTTTTGTTCAGTTTTTAGCACTTAGGGATGTAAATAGTTCATTTTGTACATTTCGTGTTTGTTTTTTGTTCAGTTTTTAGCACTTTAGGGATGTAAATAGTTCATTTGTTCATTTTGAACAGTTTGTGTTATTAGGTTTTTGTTCAGTTGTATTCATTGTTTGAAAAAAAATATTTGATTTGAAGTGAAATAAAAAAATCTCATTATTTTGCTTGTTGACATTTACTGAAAATTCAGAGCTACAAAAAAATAGTAGCAACATTGTCTTGCACAAACACACTCTTATGTGACAGCAATGTGCCTGACAGTTGTGGCATATGAACTGAGAGTATTTGTCATGCATATTCATCATGGATACATTTCGGGCACCCCAAAGCTCTCCAAAAAGGCCACTTTTTGAATGAAATATTGAACAAAAAAGTAAAAAAAGAGGACTACTAAAAGTTTAATTCATGTGGCAATGTATAGCATGTAATGTGCCAGAAGGTAACCTCCCTTTTAGAACTTGCTCAAGAAACTACTGTATGACTGGCCATAAAGATTTACACAATGTTCATTTTTGGAGAAGTTCGGGGACCCTTGGGCCTAACTTTATAAAAGCTCATGTAGAATTGTATCCCTTTATTCAATCAGTTTCAAATTTTTATCCAGTGTAGTAGATAGGTTGGGGAAGCACTGGAAAAAAATCTGTCTCTTTTCATGTGCTACAAGGTGAAGAAATGATGCTAGAATATAAACAAATGAAAAGTGTTTCTTGTTTTTTATTTATTTTATATTTTTTTCTTGCTATCTCCTTCCAGTGTGGTACTGAGTAAAACTTATATCAGATCTGAGGTTTTAGTCCTAATGGCCAAGGGGTTATCTTGAATTCAAGCCCTGAACATGCCTGTGTTGTCTATACTTTGGAAGATATTGTGATTTATTTAAGACAATCGATCAGATAGCATTTTACAAGGCAAGCTTCAAAGAGTTAACACAGTTTGTGTCCTATGCCTTATCTAATCAGCTTTGAAGTAACAACCCATTCCCCACAGCATGACACACAGACAAGAGTCTGAATTAAATATCTGGAAAATGCTTATATTAAAATTAATTTAACCATGAATCTGAACCTGAAACTTGAAAGTTAGCTGTGCAAACAAAGAGCATTCTTTAACCTGGTGGGGTACCAGGTATAATTTTAGTATGTGGACCATTCTCTACAAAGAGAGATGTATATGCTACACTATACTACAGCTGTTGTGTCCTTCAGCTTGTAATAGTCCTGGTGTCCACTAGATGGCACTGATGTTGTACTTATCTGTAGATTTAGAGATGGGATCTCATTCACGTAGTATATTTCCACTGTATTATAAAAAGCATACAAGTCCAATCAGAAATACAGCTACATTTATAAAATAGTATGAAACAAAGCATCACTTAATATTGCTGCTGTCAGAGCAATTTTCAATTGAAAATAACTGGTAAATACACTTCTCTGAGAAAAATGATTATTATTGCAACAAAATGATTAAACGCTAATAAATAAATTGAGTAATAACTTGAATGTAGAGCTATTTGTCATTAAAATAACTATAATTCTTTAAAATCCACAATAATTTTATCTCCTGCTTTGTCTGTGATTTCTTTTTTGCTGGAATCATGTGACACACAGGAGACAGAGCGATTGGAATATAGTTCAAAGGCTGCTGGGATTTGGAGTTCTTGTTTCTTATGGGACTATGTGATTGTCCTCTAATGACTTCAACACTTTAAACAAGCATAGGTTACTATAAAGCATTACCTTGGTCTTCTTTCATAAACCAATAATTCAAGACATGTTTCTTCACATAGCTTATTCTGAGACATATGCTGACTTAGACTAGCAAAGCAAACTAACCCCTTGAGTTTTATAATGTACAATTGGGTTTGTACATGATCGTAGAGAAGTAAGTATTATTTATGCCGAATTAGACCATTCCACAATGTATAACCTTCACAGTCTTCTTTGGTATTAGACTGCTTCTGAATGCCTATGTAACAGAACTATATATTTGTAAGTCTATAATCTACTACCTTATTTGGTCACAATGTAATATAATCTTTATTTAGTTAATGGATCAGAAGGAGCTTTCCCAAAATCTACAGAGTGTAGAGCAGTATTAACAGTGTTCAGTAGTCCATTGAATTATGTGTAGAAGTGAATGAATCAATACTGTTTACATATTAGAATCTGAAAATGAATCAGGCTTGGCAGGAGAAAGAGTAAAAACCAGTTCAGAACAGCAGGATCCAGGGGAGGGACCCGAGCTCTTGAAGAAGCTCACTATCACTCAAGATTAAGGATTGCAAATGCACCACTCTCAAGGCACAACAAGCTAATAGAAGTTATTTATTTTACTTGGCTGCTCATAGAAATCATGCCTTTATTATTATTAATAGTAGTAGTATTATTATTAGTAGTAGTACTACTAGTAGTAGTAGTCATAGTTTTAGATGGTTTTAGTTGCGTGGTTGATATTTGAAGTGTATGTCAAACCCAAAGGGTTTATTGTAAGTTCAACCAGTAACACCTCATTAGTAGCTATCTGTAAGGACTGCAGAATGATTGAAATGAGAGACGATGCAGATGTTTTACAGCCATGCCTTGTAGGGAGGGTTTAGGGCCTGGTAAGCACAAAGCAGAAACCACAATGGCTGGACTTTGTCCTCAAGGGACCAGTAGCTCGCCAATATCCACTCTTGAGCCACTGACCCCCAGTGCTCCTGAGCTGTTGTGCGGAGTTGCTATGGTGAGGGGACGGAATTGTTGTGAAAAACAATAGTTAAAAGCAAATGTATCAAAATGTCCAATGAGTACACAATGTAACATACTGCATTAGTTCTGTACATTATGCTAACCAGAAGTCTATTGCTGTGTATCACTTCACTTTTTTAAAGTCATTTCCACTGCCTGATGCTCCCGGCTAATCATAATCTTGAAGAATGTGGACCGTCAGCACTGTGTATCAAAGACACTGACCCTTCGTTCTGGTGTCTGACAGTTTAATAGCTTCCCGGATCTCAGGGTCATTATTTAGAAGATAGATGGCTTGAGGGATGGCTGTGGTTAATTTAAAAAATAACTAGACAATGGCTTCTGTAATTCAACCCACTATTAGCGTTTGAAAACTTCTTAAAAATCGATTATGCAGTCCAGCAGGATCTCTGTGTAAACGATTCGGAGGGGTACAGACTGTTATCTCTCACTTTGTTCAGGCCCTGCTAATTTGGAACAAAGGGGCTGCCATTAATGGGCAGGCTGCAGACACAGATTAATTATCACTGCATGTTGCTGCATGCTTTTCTGTATCAGCCCCTCTCACTACTTTCCACTTCGCCAGTCCCTTCGAATCCCTCCATAGTTCACATTATTGGATTCTGCAGAGTTGCTTTCAGCCAATCAGATCACATCTTTTGTGCACGCTGAAGCACTTTATTCTTTGTATCACTACAGCATCGCCACCAGCAGCTTGAAATCACTTTTAACAACCTGAGGACCCTCACAGAATCCCCATTAATACACAGATAATGGGGAAAGATTCCAGGTATGATATAGCATTTAACACATTCTTTTGCATCGTTCTTTATGGTTTGATGTCTGACTGTGTGTATATATATATATATATATATATATATATATATATATATATATATATATATATATATATATATATATATATATATATATATATTCAGTTTTGTTTTGATGTTGCATTATGCATATATTATGGATTAAAAAATAATAACAGAACTAAGTTAATTTGTTAATAAGATAGACACAAACATTGTTTAACTTTGATTTATGTATTTTGCACTTTTGTGAATTATACAAATGTAAAATGTTTGCTGTACATTTAAAAGGGCTGTTTCAGGGCTGTTTTTAGGGAAATAATTATTGTAAGCACCAAACCTTTGTGGGTCAAGCATTGAGAGAAAGGATAACCTCTTGTAATCTTTGAAACGGACTGCTAACTGATCTTTAATATTTTCCATGATTTCAAAGTACAGCCGCTTGTAACAAGATTTCAAATCTTCACCGCCATCTAGCCATGGTCTTTTAGAGGAGAGACTGACTTTACTGACAGTTTTCTCATACACACGATCGAAATTCTCCTCCTCTAAAGCAATTTTGTGTCAAAATTCTGCTAATCTGTTCAGACGAAAATTACATCGAAGCATTATTTATTTTTTTTTTTTGTAGTAGTAGTAGTAGTAGTATTTGGAAAAGCACATCAGAGAATGTAAAAACTGCATAAAATGCCTCCAACAGAAAACAGAACTCAAAATTGTGCAGCTCACAGGTGTGAAATAAATCCACTGGCAGAATGTACTGCATCACTGTCAAACTTTTCAGGATTCTCCAAATTGTGCTCAAAAAGCTTGATCAAAGCTTTTTTCATGCACTGTACACACTAGCCAAGAAGAGAAATTCCAGCATGTAGGTGCCACCCGTGCCAGTCGTCTTTGGTAGATTTCATCAAGTAATTTTGTTTGGGGATCTTGAACAAAATGTTGCCAATCCTCCAAGATTGCTAAAAAATATATCTATTTTGTCTGATTTTTGAAGCAATTTGGGACAACACAAAATTTAGTGCATGAGCATAGCAATGAACAAAAAGTGCTTGTGGTATTGATTGCTTCACACGTGCTTGCACACCATTAAGCTCAGATGCCATAACTGAAGCTCCATTATAGCACAGTGCAACTAACTTGTTGGAACAGTCAAATTCCTCCAGTAAACGAAACACTAAATTTGAGATGTCAGATAAACATTTTATTTCCGTCACATTCACAAAATTCAGAAAATGTTCTTTTGGGCTAAGGTTAAATATCTGAAAACACAAGACAGCTGAGCTGTGTTTCCAATGTCAGTTGTTTCATCAACCATTACAGCTATGTACTCAGTACTCATAGTCAGAAATCAAAAAAAAGTAATTCCACATAACTGCCTCTATTTGAGGAATGTGTGCTTTTATTGTGCCCTCTGAATGCCAATTCTTGTTTGGCAAGGTAGACAACAGAAACGATCAAGCATTTTAAGAACCTCATGATTTTTCCTTACTTGCTCATTGTGATGTATTGTGTCTCTACATATCTGTTCATCCAGTTGACTTTCCCATTGGCTGCTAACACAGGACCTTCAAGAGAGGCAGAGAATCCCCTGCGAGCTTATGGCCCACCTTTTCTCAGTCCTGATTGGTCATCTGCTTAAAAAAGAGGACATTCTTCAACTTGCTTATTGATTAAACTTACTCAAGACCTTCAACTGAAACTGAGAATGCCCTTGGAGATCTAACAAAGTCAGCTCAAAAACACAAACATTTAAAAAGTCATGCAAGCTGCTATGACCCACCTCTGCACATTACTAAAGCACACTGTACGCAAGTGAGAGAGGCAACGTAAAGTAACGATTTGACTAATGATGTGGTTCCCAAACTTTTCTTATTTCGTACCCCCTTCTAGATTTACCAGCTGTCCACATACCTCTACCAGCAGATAGGGTTTATTTTAATCACTTTACTGACAAAGTAATGCAAAAAATGTACACATTCTACTACACATGAACACACATAATATACAACTATAATAATACATTTAATTTACATTTTTAATTTTAATATACATTTACTTAAAAACTTAAACAATGGCTTAGTAATACTACTCACCGTTAACGGATGGTTGCACTCAGCCCTTGAAGTCCTAGGTTTAGCTCATATATATGAATATATCTGACAAGTAGTCCAGTCATGAGAGCCTGTCAGTGTCATGCTGACAGTGAGAGAGTGGGAATGGGTGGTCTGCAAAAAATACCTTGACTTCAGAGTTAAAAGAAACGTGCCATTGCCTTGCCCCGTGAAAACCATCGCACCTCCATGTGGAGCAATAGATTACTGCATGTACACCAGAAGTTGAGCTAAGCCTGCCACGTCTGTGGATTCGTCTAGTTGGAGAGCAAAGTACATTCTGCTGATCACACGGTTCACTAATTGAGTTTGGACATCATTGGCCATGTCGTCAATTCGACGTGACACTGTGTTGTTTGATAATGGCACTAAGTGAACTCCTTTTTGGACTGTCTCCCCAATCATAGTGCTTACCATGTCTGCAGCTGCAGGTAGTATTAGTTCCTCTGCTATGGTGTGAGGTTTTCCTGACTTTGCAACTCTGTAACTTACTAAGTATGATGCTTCACGGGCCTTCACATTTTCATCTTTAGCAGCAGCAGAACAGAAAATTTCTTCGAAACCATTAGCTGCTTTAGTGTCCCCTTGAAATGTTTGGGTGGTTTGTCCTTGTGTTGTTCATGTTTTGTTTCCAAGTGTCTGCGTAGAAGAGCCGGTTTTAGGCTGTTATTCGATAGCACCTCGCCACATAAAACACACTGTGGTAGAGGATATTACCGGCTCCAGTCCAATTAAATCCCATTTCTATGTATCTTTCATCATATTTACGTCTCTCTGATATAGTTTCCATTTTGTCCCTGGTGTCAAGGTTTCGCTTCACAGGCTGAAAGTCGCATGTCAAGATTTCCAGAAATGCGCTGGTACTGGCAAGACAACATTCATTAATCCACTCATTGCTCTTCTTTTTAATAGTACCTGTCTTTAACCATCTGTCCATTTTCACTAGCAGATATTAGTTGGCAGATACTGCCAATCATGACTTGAAGATTGCTGTCCATCAACGCTCCCCAAGAAACCTGACAGAGCTTGAACAGTTTTGTAAAGAAGAATGGTCAAATATTGCCAAACCTAGGTGTGCAAAGTTGGTAATGACCTATCCCAACAGACTCACAGCTGTAATTGCTGCCAAAGGTGCTTCCACCAAGTATTAACTCAGGGGGGTGGAGACTTATCCAATTATGATCTTTCAGTTTTGCATATATATATATATATACACACACACACACACATATATATATATATATATATATATATATATATATATATATATATATATATATATATATATATATATATATAATCACATCATAATCAGTAAATTGTAAATTGTAATTGTAAACAATTTTCCTCATCGGATATCAGAGAGAAAATAATCAATAATAATCTGATCATTGAGAACACTTTGGTATTCAAAACCACAAAAAATATGCCATTTCCCATCACAAAACAAATAGCCTGACATGGCCACAAATTTAAGTGTTAACTATATAACATGACTCTGATTTATAGTAAATATGGCTAGGATTGTATGAGGACTTACAGTGACAAGGAGCAAGTTATTGGTGTCCTTGTTGGTGAAAAGATGTACAAAGTAGTTATTTAATGTGTTTGTTATTGCTTTGTCATACTTCACTACATTCCCCATGTTGTCCCTTATACTTCCAGTGCTGCACAGCACTGTTGATAGGGACTGACGAATACTGTGAAATCAATTGCTTTGTTTGCCAATCGCTAATTAGATGCAAAAGAAAAATACCTGCATGAATATATTGGACAAGGTGCCAGGCAGGATCGATTCATTTCTTAATTGCCTTTAATAGAAACACATACTTTAAAGAATGTCTGTATGAGTGTCGTCCAGCTCAGAGGCACTTAATAATTACATGCATCTGGACTGAATAATGAGCAAATCAGCAGGCCAGTCCTGGGCATGGACTAATTAACAGGACTGAGATATCCTCTGGATAAAAAGTGTTGACTGCAGGAACTCAGGAGTGCTGTTGCAGATAGGAGGAGCTGACAGGGATGGGCAGGTGCTTTGTGTTAAAAGACTGAGACACTGTTGTGACTTCACTGTTTAATATCCAAGGTTTGTAGTAATTGTTTATTTTAAGGTTGTTGAGAACTTTGCTTAGGAAATTTGAATGTGTAGTTGTAGTCGGGCAATGGCCCTGCACATGGGGAAATTAGTGTTGGTGTAATTTATATGTGGAAATGGGTTTATTTTGTGTGCTTTTTGGAGTTGCTGTGCTTGATTAAATTATTGTTTACAGACAGGTGCTCTATTGAGACTTGCTGCCTGCTAGGTTTGGTTGAGAGGAAGGGCAGTGATTAGTTGTGCTGGTCCTCAATCAGCAGGTGAGCAGGTCTCGACTGATTGTCCATCAGCATCAAAACATCAGGTGGGGATCGTTCTGGGTGACTGCACCACCATGCTACACAGAGGGATGCTGCGGAGGAACACTAAGGAGGAGAGTGACCACTCTGCAGGAACTAGAGTTACGCAACCCTGAAACTGCAACACGGTGCTTGTGAAGGCAGTGCCCAGCCAAGGCTGTATGAAGAAGCAGGAGTCATCGTAAAAATACTGGCTCATAAGTAGGTTAGTTTAGGGACTATCGATCCCAAGTAATATATAGTGAGGGTTGCGTAGTTTAGCAAGTGACCCTGTCACAGTAGTATACAGAAAAGTTTCAAACATCCCACTGGAATTCCATAATATAAGTTTATTACCCTGCAGAAACCCTAGCTAGCAGACCCATTAGAGGACCAAAGGATTACTTGCACAATGTATCTGCTGCACAGATATAGCAGCGCACTGTCTGTCTGGTACTGACCCGGTACTCTTGAACTGCAGTTGATTACCAGCAGTGTGTAAAATATGAAAATAATTTATTCTGACATTGCCATAATATTTTAGACACACCGCATTTAAAATACAATAATGATCAATCAAAGTTGAACAACATTATATGTGGTGTAGATGTTGAATCAACAGACTAGGTGTGGAATTTATGTCTCCAATGAAATCTTGATTTGTAATTCGACCTTGTCAAGTATACTCCCTGATCAGTTATTTTAGTTAAGTTAATAACAGCAAGGGTGGAGATAATAGAGTATAACGTGCCTCAAAGTCTCAAAGCATCTATCAAACCAGGAAAAATATATATTGTCCCGCTTGTAAACTTTTTAGCAGTTCAAGCTGATTGCAGGGATATTTTCACTGCTGCTGCTGCTGTTGTTCACAGCGGCAGTATCAATATGGCTTTATTGACCACATGTGATGTATGCTGCCTAAAGCTCTTCTCATAAGTCTCATCCAAAAAAACAATTGATCTGAATTCTGTAAATTCCAAAGCATAGGGAGTATGTAGAGGCTCACCTAGAAACTAGGCTAGGTAGTTTATGTACAGTGGCTCTCAAAAGTATTCACCCCTCT
This sequence comes from Polyodon spathula, assembly GCF_017654505.1. NCBI lineage: Eukaryota > Metazoa > Chordata > Actinopteri > Acipenseriformes > Polyodontidae > Polyodon > Polyodon spathula. The sequence continues at coordinate 18,849,308 of NC_054552.1, read as the reverse complement.
TGGACTTTATGGGAGAGTGGCAAAAAGAAAGCCATTAGCCATAAGCTCTGGTGCAACCAATTGTCTTTAAGGTGTTTCACATGATTTCAGGTTAAATATATCTTCCTCTGGGAGGTCCCACAGTTGGTTAGTACATGTCTTAACAAAAACTACATCGTGAAGATGAAGGAACATTCAAAGCAAATCCAGAATAAGGTTCTTCAAAAGCACCAATCAGGACATAAGAATTTTTCCAAGGCATTGAATATCCCCCAGAGCACAGTAAAGTCCATTATTAAGAAAGGGAGAGAATATGGCACAACTGTGAATCTGTCTAGAACAGGCCGTCCTCAAAAACTGAGTATGGGCAAGAAGGGCACTAGTCAGTGAGGCCACCAAGTGGACTATGACAACTCTAAAGGAGTTACAGTCTTCCACGGCTGATCTGGGAGACACTGTGCATACAGCAACAATAGCCCGGGTGCTTCACAAAACTGACCTTTATGGGAAAGTGGCAAAAAAAAAGCCATTGTTGAAAAAAACTCACATCAAATCTTGGATAGAGTTGGCCAGAAGGCATGTGGGAGACTCTGAGACAAAGTGGAAGAAAATGCTGTGGTCTGATGAGACCAAAATAGAGCTTTTTGGCCTCAGCTCTAAGCGCTATGTTTGGCGCAAGCCTAACACCGCACATCATCCTGAGAACACCATCCCTAAGGTGAAGCATGGTGGTGGCAGCATCATGCTATGGTGATTTTTCTCTGTGTCAGGGCCTGGAAAGCTTGTGAAGATAGAGGGCAAAATGGATGCAGCAAAGTACATAGAAATCCTGGAGGAAAACCTGCTGAAGTCTACAAGAGACCTGGGATTTGGTAGAAGATTCATCTTTCAGCAGGTTAATGACCCCAAACATACAGCCAAAGCCATACTGGAGTGGCTTAAAAACAAAAAGGTCAATGTCCTGGAGTGGCCCAGTTAAAACTTGGACCTCAATTCAATTGATAATATGTAGAAAGAGTTGAAAATTGCTGTTCACCAAAGGTCCCCATCCAACTTGACTGAGCTTAAGCAATTTTGCAAAGAAGAATGGGCAAAAATTGTTGTGTCCAGATGTGCAAAGCTGGTAGACACTTATCCAAATAGACTCATGACTGTAATTGCTGCCAAAGGTGCCTCTACCAAATATTGACTCAAGGGGGTGAATACTTATGCATTCAATTATTTTCTTTTTTGTATTTGTAATTAATTTAGAACAATTTGTAGATTTTATTTTTAACTTTGACATTATGGACTTTTTCTGTTGATCAATGGCAAAAACTCCAAATTAAATCCATTTTTATTCCATATTGTAACACAATAAAATGTGGAAAAGTCCAAAGGGGGTGAATACTTTTGAGAGCCACTATAAATGGATGCATTACTGAAGGTCAGCCACTGAAAACCAGGACAGAGGATGGACACAAGACACAATGATAATATGGTACCTTGAGTACTCCATCACTGAATCTTTCTTCCAGAGGCTAGCCTTGTCTATTCTGCTTCTTTAATGTGGCTTCCACTGCCTACTGCTGTTTAACCAGTGCTTAGAAAAGACTGACTGCTTTTTGCTTTCCATTTTTTCTCTCTTTGGTGCAGTGAATTAATACAGTCTTATGCCTCAGGGGCTTTTTGTTTTAAAGAAAACCAGCTACACCCATAAACCAATACCTGCTGTGTAAATGAGCCAGTCTGCAGCTCCAACTGAGTTAAGAATGTTTAAGTGGCGTAGTCGAGTGCTTCAGTAGTTCCCATCTTCGCAGGGAGAAGCTGCTTATGCTGGAAATGTGACATCAGTAGGCAGTCTCTCAGATCCACTCTCCATATCTCCCCAAGGCACAATACTAATAGCATCCATTCATAGATTAAAAATACATTCATTCAAGGTTTTCATTTTAAATGTAACATTTCTTTAGAACAGATGGAATCTTTTGCTCCAAAACTTACAAGCAAAGAAATGAAATCAGTGTGAATAAATGTTTGTGACAGAGATCAAATTATTCTTGGTGTTAGATCTCCCCTCCCGACCTGTGAGGGCACTGTGTAAAGGGAACAAAGTATCTTGGACTAGTTGGCCCGACAATTTATTCCTAGGATTTGGTGAAAGTTGGCCATCTAGAAAGGGGACGGAGCTACGGTACCCTAAACCATTGACCCGGAAGGTTAACAGCGTGGCATCCGCGGATTAGAGAAGTGGATGTGCTAGATAACCAAGGGATCACGGTTGACTGTTGTGACAGAAATACAATGAATCTTGGTTGTAAATCTCCCTCCTGACCTATGAGGGTGCTAAGCAGTGAAAGTAACATCTTTTGGACGAGCTGGCCTGACAGTTCTTTCCCAGGGTCGGGAAGTTGGTCAGTCTGGAAGAAGGCAAGACTTTGTTGCAACAATGTATTGACCCACAAGGAAAATGATGAAGCAGCTGCAGATTGTAGAGACAACTGCACTCGTTTACCAAGGGGTCATGCGTGACGGCATAAAAGGGAATTTGGAATCGCAATCTACTCCTTCACTTGGTTTTTGTATAGAGAACTGGAAGTACCATGAGAGACCTAGTGAAAACTGAAAAATATATTAGTGAGTGTTTTTTTTGTTTGCCACTGTTAATAATTGTCTTTGTTAGTGAAACACCAGATGGCTAACACATATCCAGAGCTGTCACCTTGGGCCTGCACAAAGCCGGAACAACCCTCCACCACAGTCTCTAAATAAATTGTTATCACCCAAACAAGCACTACTGCATGCACCCAGACTAGTATTACTGTGGGACGGATAACATGTATTTATTATTTCGGCAGCAATCCCTGTCTTCTCTACCTCCATGCTTTACACATTGGTGTGTATTGCCGAAGCCTATTGTTTGTTCGCCAGACCGGGAATCATAAAATAAAGATCCCTTGCCTAAATGGATTAGAGTTTCCTGTTTGTGTTTGTTCTTGCACTGCATCACCTCTGCACCACAATCAGCAGCCTCTTTGCCACACGGTATAAATAGGGGACATAGTAATGTGATCTGTTCCTTATTATGGTTACGCTGAAACAGAAAGGACCTGTGTATTAATAATGTATTTGTTCACGTAGACTAGACGGCTACCACGATCCGAAGCTGTCACCCATGGCCAGCACTAAAACCCAGACAAGATTTCACCACTTGTTCATCAATAATAGTATGTATTGTATTGTAATTCACCACATGCACTAAAAGCATTCACTTTGGACTTGTGAATGTGTGTGTGTGTGTGTGTGTGTGTGTGTGTGTGTGTGTGTGTGTGTGTGTGTGTGTGTGTGTGTCTATTTGTGTGTTTAATACTGTGTTTGTGTTTATTATTTACAGGACTGCACCCTTTTTTCATTACAATGCAATACACATGGTTGTGTATTGCAAACTCCTTATTATTTTCTGCTCTGTCAACAAACCATTGGATTATAAATAAAAACAAACCATTTCACCTGTACTTTGTTGACTGTTTGTTTCATTGGATTACTGCACCTGCACTTCACCTGCTCTACTCATTACCACTTTGCCACAATCATGAGGTTTCCATGCAAGTTTTTTTTTTTTTTAACTTGAGACATTTACATGAGAAAAATGTCTTGTGTAAAATGCTTTTTGGAGTTTCTGTTAGCAAAGTTTCGTTTACTTGAGTAAGCCAGGCTTTTCACCCAATGTCATGCAAATGAGTGGGAAAGGTGGGGGTTGATATGTAAATTAGCTACCGTAAAATTACTAGTGAAATTTTGTGAAAATGTGATTTCCATGCGCAGAGAACTGGTACACGAGTGAATCTAAACTGCTGTAATAAAACAAAATACCTCATGCCTGGTTGCTCTTGCCCAAATTGTTTTTCAAATTTCATTAGTGGGGTGTCATATCATTAGTAGTGAATACTGTTTCAACTAATTTATCTTACGACTCATAAATTAAAAATAAACTTGTATGTATAAAATGAAACTGACCAACAGGTATTGCAGATCACCATGGCTGAAAACCATCACTTTCATTCAGGCAATACAGCAGAGGATCATATGATGCTGTGTGTACTACCTTGGATTTGAAACCCTACTGTCCGGATAGCTGATCGCTGCTGAGGAAGCATTGGGCAAATACAAGTAGTGGACACTTAAATGTAACATTTTTTCATATTGAAAAATGATTCACCAACTTGCTGCATGTGTAAATAATACAAAATAATACAATATAATCTTGCAAATCCTATTTGAGTCAAAAGTTAACAGAGGAATAACTCTTTAAAGGGGATGCATTAGACATGTAATGCCAGGATTGGTTATTGATGCAGTTTTCAAATTTCTTACAGCCTGTACAAAACAAGCAGACACACATCTACAGTACTGCTCAGATAACATTGAATAAATGTTCAAGGGAGACTATGTGAAAGTGATGACAGGGTGCAGATGATGGCCATAATTAACAGCAATAAAGGTTTAATTGTCTTGTGTATAAAATGCACTTGGAAAAGCATTAAAATGATTTATTCCTTTGTCTGCTGTGTTGTAGAGTTTATCAAGTTTTCCTCACTTGTTACAAGGTAAGCTGGTTGCATCATCTTAATCCTTGGTTAAAGTTGGTTTAAAATATTTGTTATTTTATTAGATATTTTTGTAGGGAGAGTTCCAGCGAATTTTGTGTATAGGACAGCCGTTTTTAAGGACTCCCAGAGGTAATTATTTGTAATGTTTTCTTTTAATGGTTTAATAAAGAAATGGCTGATTTCTAATTGTTTTTAGAGAATAGGTTGTGCTGACTCAGTGATTTTATCATTGTAGGACGTCAGCCAGCAACTGCTTTCTTGTCTACTGCTTTTATCTGGGTTTTATTACTGTTACTGTTGTGCATTATTTAAAGGTCAGTCATTTTTTGTTGCCTCTTTGTGTTTATTAAAATAGTAGTGCTTTAAAATTAGTTTCTTCTGGGTGTAAATCATATTTTATATAGCGTATTATGATTTTAAAAAGGCAATGTATTGTTTGGGAACAAGTGTTGTTGTTTTGGAATGATTTGAATGTATTTTGTGTTTATTTAAAAACAAGGTTGTTGTTTGGCAGAGGTGATGGGGTTAATGCTCCATCAACTAAACTTGTGTGGAATGTGACCATCTCCAGATTGAGAAATGTGTTGTTAATTTGGAGATGGTCACATGCATAAAAACCTGCAGCTTTTGTGGCCGGGGTGAGATGTTCAAGGAAGCGAAATGTGAACGAGAGCAGAGCAGAGGAGAAACAGAAAAACTAGAACAATTGCTAAGCGTGCTGGAATTACTTTTTAAGGTGGAGGAAGATTATTGTGTTAGAGATTTATTTTTGTTTAAACTTTTATTTTGCTTGGTGAATTGTGTGTTTTTGTAAAAGTGTTTTGTTTATTTTTATTGCAATAAAAAAATGCACACCAGCGATTTCATCCCAGCAAGTACCTGCCTGTGTCTCTGTGCCATGAGTTTGAGGAGTTAATTGTGTGATAGGCTACAGATGCTGCTAGTATAGGAAAGACAGTTTGTTTATTAATTAGTAATTCCCTCATTTGGCCATCACCTGTGGCCTATCTGGGCCGCAATTGACTCCTCACAGAAACCCTTTAAAATGGTTTATTTGTCTGTGTTGGAGAGTGCTTGGACCATCTGAACTGAGTGGAGAGACGCAATACAAACTTGAAAGTATCCTGTTGCAACAGAAGTACTGGAACTACAGTGGATAAGCAGGAGCCTGTGAACATTGCTGCGAAGCATCCAATATTGTGTTTTGTTTATTTTATTTACTTTGTAAAGAGACCTTGTGACAATGTAAAGCGATCCTGTATTGCAATTCAACCTCCCAGCCGTCAGAGGGCTGTGAATCAACCACGAAGTTCCCAACAATGATTGTGTGAATCGGGACTAACATTGGGGCGGAAGTCCGGTTACAATGTTCGCCATTTTTTTGGGGGGACAGCAACTTGGGAACATGCCGGAACATTCTAGAATGAGCAGATGATTGAGTGCTGCTGATTGGGGGGTGTTCCCTTGTGTATATAGGGCCGGGTTGGAACAGCGTGGGTTTGGTTAAAGAAATGATGATCTTTAAATCAAATTTGAGTTACTAAAATAAGAAGAAATAATTTACAAAGAAACTTGTGAATAAGAAAGCTTGTAGAGATAAGATTTTGTGAAAGCCAATAAACAGAAAAAAATAATTTTATTGATACTCAATACTGCCTCAAGTGGTTTCTTTTGGTAGTCCACCCCTCACTCCCACAGTCTGTGACAGACCTGATTCCAGTTTATTTTTTGTTTATTTGTCTTGCTCCTTCATTGTGGCACAGCCACTATTAAAAATACTTTCTTTGGAACTTTGTTGTATATATAATCTCAGGGGCTCGTTTCTATCAACCAATATGGCTACCAGGCTAGGATGACGTCAGGAGCAGAGTATACGATAGAAGTAGCGTTTCTATATAATGTTGCTCACACTAGTTGATCGTATTACCTGCCCTATAAATAAGACAGATGGACCACAGTCATTTCCCTTATTGAAAATTGAGAAATATTGCTGTTCTAATTTATGCTGTGTATTTAAGACCCAGGCTAGACAACTGCAGCGACAGAAGGTATGGGAAGATAGGTGCTCAGCATCTTTGACATGGTTTCTGATCAAGAAATCCAAGTATAGTACCACTTGAAGATGGAGGATATGTGACAGACGTCTCCAGTATTCTAAGACCCTCTCTACCTGCTACCAGGGTGGGGGCCTGTGTCTGTTTTGTCCCACTCAAGTCTCCAGTGCTGTTTTATTTTTTTGGTCAAGATGCTATAGTGAGTTTTCTTTTTGCCCACTAGCTTATTTAATTCTAGTTTCAGTCATTTTCATCCAAATATTAAACTTCTAGCAGTGTCTGTAAGTTCATTACACAGCTGTCTATTAATATTAAATTGTCTCAGCTCTATAACACACAAAACACAGATTCTACGATTCTCAACTTCACAACCGTGCAATAATGCAAAGTACAATGTCATCCCTAATACATATACATTGATGGACATTTCAACTGTTTTTACTGAGTATTTATAGAAATAAATTAGAAAACAAATCATGATACAAAAGTTACATTTACTGAAATTTACTGGAATTGCATAAATACAGTGATATTAATCTTTACCAACACATTAAAGTAGTTACTTTTCAACAAGGACTTTTTGCATCATAAATGTAAAGGGAAGAGAATGAAACTAATTTGATTCTTTTAATTCTCACTTTCAGCTCCTGTACAAGCGAAAAGCATAATCACCAGACTCATTGCATCTTGTTAGCAGCAGTAATGCAACTGCAATCCAATTGTCGGCAGGGAAGCTCACACAGGTGTAGAACGTGAAATTAATTCTCAAATAACCTTCATTAGAGAACATATTGATATGAACCTTGCTGAATTCAAATCGGATGAAAATCGGAAACCAAATATGAACTGGAAACCAAATACCACAAATGTTACGTGGGTGAGAAGATCATTTAATTTTGTACACCCTATTTGATTACCACAAAAATGTGTACACTTAAAACCAGATGTTCTTTCTGCTGCTTCATGAGCATATATCGAGCACAGCTAAGGCCCAAACATGAACTTTGTAACTACAGTGCATAAGCAAGGCCTGCGGAGGTAATCATAATTGTCTGAAGAAAAATAATTCCAAAGAAAACACTAAAACCAAAACATAACATTCTGAGTACCCATAATCTCAGGAACAACAGTCCATCTGTCAGACTGGAACAACACTTGTGGGTCTCCCATGTATTTGGCTGCAGCTGATAATGACATTTTCTCCCAGATTTGCATTGCAAGCGACAGCACTTAGAGATTCATAAATCTGCAATTACAGAGTTTGCACAAGAAAGAAAATAAAATGAGATCATTTCCCCAACTCAAAGTCGAAGCTAACACCCTATAATAGCATCTCTGACAGGAGAATGAAATATCCTTCATTCAAAGTCTGGAAGTTTTCACTATCTGATAGTACACTTTATAAGGAATGTTGTATTAATTGTCAGCCCTTGAGGAAAAGGGGGTTGGGAGCAATTAGTTTGTAGTCCACTAGCCTTGTTAAAGTATATGGTGCTAACAAAAAAATTCCACTTCATATTCATGTATTGCCACATTTCATGCTGTATGTCTCACATACTGTGGATCTCACACATTATGGTAAAGATGAATTTGATTTTCAAATGTATTTGTAGCTGAACTCTGCATTGCAAGCACTTAAGTCATGGGAAAAGCAATGATTTGCACTTAAAGTCAAACAAAAGCATAAAGCTTCTGGAATATTCAGTTCTTTTAAAGAAAGTAAGTGTTTAGAATTTCTGGAAAAATATTTATTTATTTATTTGATTTTATATTTTTTATTTAACCTTCATTTAACCAGGAAAGTCCCATTGTGATTAGAATCTGTTTTACAAGGGAGGCCTGGTCAAGAAGGTGGCATATCATACAAAAAACACACATGTAAATAAACACAACCAATACAAACATAGACAGAATCCTCCTTTATTGTTTTAGCTCCTTTAGAGGAATTAAAACACTAAGGCCCAAATTTATAAAGGGGAAATACCCACCCCAAAAAGCCATGTAATATGTGTGTTCAGTACGGCCGCACTCAGCGTCAAAATAACAACCTATTTTATAAGACTAATTAGGTGAAGCAGGTGATTCCGCAGTAAAACAATTTAAATACCCTTCACCGCAATTAGTGATGGAGAATTATACAACTCTCACAATAAATAACAGGTTTGGGTCAACCCTGCTTGTGTAGGCTACACATTCCAAAAGAAAATGAATGGCACACAAAGACCTCAGCCTGGTACTAGCCATGGTGATGAGGACGCTCGGAAGTAAAAACTGAAATTTACCAATATGGAAGTGGAGATTTTGGTACAAGCACTACTTGTAACACATAAAGATTTGTTACAAGCTCAAAATACATCACCAAGACAAATGAATAAAATATTGAATGTGCGGTGGCTTCTTAATATACAAATGTACCACGTTTGTAGTCTAGGTTGCTTATATATTACGATGCATCATCCAGTTCCCTTTCAATTCGAAGACTACCACCAATGACATTACTTATTGGATATGCCCATTGGGTAGGTATTGCTGAGCTCTCTATGATAGCCCGTGATACTTAGGTATCTCGGTGCAAAAGTGCTCAGTGCATAAAGCACACTGTGCCCAGCACCTCAGCGTTAGTACACAGTCACAGCACTACACGGTTCACGGTGCACATACTGCTCTCAGTACTTGATGCACGGGGTGCTTGTTACACAGGGTGTATGCAGTGCACACAGTGGTTGGTACCCACTGCTACAAAGCTAGTGCGGGAACGCATGCTACTGCACAATACGTGGTGCACATAATGCACAGTACTCGGTGAGCACAGCTCTCAGGATGCGATGCATGATGCATATGGTGCTTGGTACCCACTGCAACAACGCTAGTGTGGGAACGCATGGTACTTCACGGTATGTGGTGCACATAATGCACAGTACTCGGTAAGCACAGCTCTCGAGACGCGATGCACGGTGCACACGGTGCTTGGCCACTGCCTCAGACCTAGCGCAACAGCTCACAGATCTGCACGGTACTCATTACACACTACTGCAGATCTCTGTTCTCCAAGCGCAAGCTCTTGGCCAGACAATGGCTAACTTGATCGTGGCTCATAGACAGCTGTGGCTGTCACAAGCCAGAGTTCCTGATGCAGATAAGGCCGCTCTGCTTGATGCGCCTATATCCCACCTATGTCACTGGAACAGTTCCAGTCCCCATGGTTCCGCCAGGTGACCTAAGGCATTGCCTACAGGTCAGACGAGCAGCAAGCAGAGGGAACGCAAGACATGGCCAGGACGTGAACTTCCATGTTCCCGTTCGTCCAGAGCACAGAAAAAAATCTCTGCTTCTCTTTTCAAGGAAGCATTTACGAGTTTGCTCTGCTGCCATTCAGCCTCTCCCTAGCTGCTTGTACAGTCTCAAAGTGCGTGGCTGGCTCCCTTGTGGCTGCAGGGGATCAGAATAATTATCTCTTCGCGAGAGGGAGCAGTGGCCCACACGGCAGTAGTGACAGAGAATCTGGTGAGGCTGGGCCTTAACATCACCGGTGCAGTGCACTACGTACTGGGGGCTCCGGCTGGACTCCATTACGATGTGTGCTTACCTGTCAGACGACAGAGTTGCAGCTATCCAGGGTTGCCTCTCCTTGTTTCAACAGGGATCTCAGGTCACCCTCCTATTGTGCCAGAAACTATTGGGTCTGATGACCGCATCCATATCAGCCATTCAGCTGGCTCTGCTTTGCATGTGACCGCTACAAGCGTGGCTCAATGCCAAACGCAACAGACCCCGTTGGTTAACTGTGTCTCTTAAGTGCTCAGCAGCCCTATGCAGTGGATGACTACCTCTCACCTTCACGAAGGTGTGCGAATTGGAGTAGTGTTGAACCATCATGTGGTGACGACAGACACCTCCAACTTAGGTTGGGGAGCGGTCTGGGAAGGCAGAGTAATATGTGGTTCCTGGCCGGACCGCTAGACATCCCGGTATGCATGTGTTGATCTATTTGGACAACACGACAGTGGTGGCGTATGTCAACCATCAGGGTGGTCCCTGGGGATGTATCGCATGGCCTTCAGGCTATTGACATGAGCTCAGAGGAACTTACCTTCCCTATGGGCAATGCACATTCCCGTAGCGGTGCACTGGGCAGCGGACCTCCTCTCCAGGAGTGGTCCACATCCGTCAGAGTGGCGACTCCACACTCAGATAGTGGAGCACATTTGAGAATGATTTGGGAAGGCGCAGGTTGATCTTTTTGCCTCAGCAGAGATGACACATTGCCCCTTATGGTACTCCTCCTCCACTTAAGTGGTCCACTTGGTATAGACGCCCTAGTGCACGAATGGCCCAAAGCATTTTTGTAGGTTTTCCCGCCTATACCGCTGCTCCTGGCCTTTCTCGAAAAAGTCCGGTTAAAGAAAGCGTCAGTTCTCTTAGTGGCCCAGGAGAGTCTGATTTTTGACCCTGTGCCAGCTGTTGTACAGCCAGCCCTGGGAGATTCCACTTCACATGGATCTCCTCAGTCAGGCGAAAGGCTCTCTTGGCAGCCGGAACCGGGAAGGTTCTGGCTATGGGTCTGGCCCCTGAAAGGGACCACTTGTTAGCCCTAGGGCTATCAAATGTGGTTGTGGGTACATTGCAGAGTGCTAAGGCAGACTCCACTAGGTTCTTGTATACCTATGTGGAGATATTTCCAGGCTTGGTGTCTGGCTAGAAGCCATGACTCATATCTTGCCCTATGCCAGTCATTTTACAGTTTCTGCAACATCTACTTAATGCTGGTAGGCTACCTTCCATCTTCAAGGTGTATTTAGCGGCCTCCTCTGCTTGCCATGCCCCAGTAGATTCAATGTCTCCGGGCTCGCATTTTTTGGCTACCAGAAAATGGCGCTCATGATTATGCCTTCCCAGGAAGACTGTTCTCCCCAAATTGAGCCTTAATGTAGTACTGGAGGCTCTCATGAATACTCCATTTGAGCCTATACACTTCATAGAGTTGAAGTATCTGTCCATGAAGACAGCCTTCCTTTTGGCCGCTAAGTGGTCAGTGAGCTGCAGGCACTGTCTGTGCACAGCTCTTGCATGCGTATTTGGGAGGATGGCAGCAGGGTGTCTCTGTGCACCAACCCTGCTTTCCTTCCCAAGGTGATCACAGCACATTAATCAGTCTGTGGAATTGGAGTCCATCCATCCTCCTCCGTTTGCTTCAATGGAGGATGAGAGATTAAATTTCCTCTGCCCAGTGCGGGCATTGAGATGTTACATGCATATGACAAGAGCTCTACATCAGTCTGACCAGCTCTTTGTCTGTCACAGGACATGGACCCTCTGTCACATTGGATTGTGGATATAGTCACAACTGCATATAATAGTGCTGGCTTGCCCCCACCTGGTAAGGTAGCTGCACACTCCACTAGAGGGTTGGCTACATCTTGGGCCTTCAGAGTTGCCTCAATGTCTGATATTTGCACTGCGGCTAGCTGGGCTACGCCACATACCTTCTCCATGTTCTACCATCTTAATGTGGTAGAGCTTGCCTTGCCTTCTGTAGGCACAAGGGTCATTGAGGGTGTAAGTTCACACCGCTATCCTCTGGGTTCGACAGTGCTTGTGTGTCCCTCATATGCTGCTGTTCCTTCTCCTTCACGGCAGCTCTGGTATACATTATCCCATAGGTAATGTCATTGGTGGTCATCTTCGAATTGAAAAGGAACATTAAGTTAATTACCGTAACCCTGGTTCCCTGAAAGAGAAGATGACCACCAACTGCAGGGTTGCATCGGTCACCCTTACGGGTTCGATGGAAAAAGAGAAACGGCTTCCTTTTTATCCCTTCTGTGGGCGGGACCGAGTGCATCATCTCAGGAAGGGGCCTACTGGCAGCTCTGGTATAGAGAGCTCAGCAATTACCTACCCAATGGGCAGACATGCCCTTTACATAATGCCATTGGTGGTCATCTTCTCTTTCAGGGAACCAGGGTTATGGTATGTGACCTAACATTACTGTGCTTTGCATATTAGTTCAGCTTCTTATTTTGTATAGAATAATTCCAGGCATATAGACTTTTCAAACTTCAGAAACAATACATTTTATTTTCTTTCATTCATGGCAGTCAAAGGAGTGGAAAATTCTTCCATTACACAGCAATATGTTCAACAACAATAACTCCATACAGCTTCATACGAACAGTCTTCAGTTTATATAGCTATATTTTTCAGATGTGCCTACAATGTCATGTATATTTACATTTTTACATCTAAGGTCATATCACGACGTGGTTTCCTCACAAATTACTATTATAAAACTTAGTCACTATAGTTCACCAATTATGCTATAAACTACAGCAATACATTACTCCAATAGTAATTCACAGTTCTGGCTTAATTTTAATTGATTAAATCAGGAATGTTTACTCTCTGTAAAAATGCACCTTGTTGCAAACAAAAAAAAACACAGACAATTTAAGAAATAATGATTTTTGACTAGTTTCATTATATGGATAAGCAAAGGCAACACATAATAGATATTCTAAATCTAATAGCTGTAGGCAACTCTTGATAGGTTAAGAATGATATATTTACCCCTGTGGAGCTTGAAGAAAGGTTTTAAGAGCAGGAATGTTTCAAAGTTTTGTAAGTCCAGTTGTAAAAAGAGTCCATTAATGTGCAAATCTTGATTTAAGAGTCTGGGAGTTTTGTTGAAAATTGTTAGAATTCCAAGACCAATGTGTGAAGTTTTCTTTTCAAATCGCTGTAGAAAGTCAATTACAGTTAATCCTCCTCAAAGATATTGTTTTTTGGTTGCAGTTCAATTCAAACTTTATTTCCAAGGCAGATCTTAGTTCTTAAGTTGAAGAAGGTTTTCCCCAGCAAGGCATCTTCTGTAGCTTCCAGATATATAGATGATTCTTCAAATAGGTCCAGAATAGACCCTGAATGGATGGTAAAATCAATACCCAGAAATCATTTGATTTCCAGTCTTTTAAAATTGAGACTGAGACACCAGCCAGTCATTTAGGATTGACCCAAAATGTAACCTCATTGGCAGTTGTCCTTAGAAAAAAAGTGTGTCCTTGATCTTCAAAGAATTTTTGTCCACACCTTAGATAAGGCTGTCCATCAAATATCTTCTTAAAAGGTAACTTAAGAAAAGTCTCTTTTATTAATAACTCTACTGTGTTCCTTCCTGTCTTTATAAAACCTTCATATTCATGTTGCCCACAAAAAAAATGAATATCTCCATACCTTATTATATATGGCTACTCAGAGCCCGAGTAACACAAATTATATTTGGTTATAAAGTACTATTTGTTCATTTTAAATTGTAACTTATTCTTTACAGATTTAACCATGTATGTGCCAAATGTCATTGTAAGGCACATCCTTAATATCATACTGACAGTTATCAAAATACAGTTTGACAGACAACAATCAGCACAAAGTGTATAGTGTTTGGTATTGTTAGCTTAAGAAATTTATGAACCAAATTTAGTGTCAATCTTGTATTTAGAAAATTTTAGGAAAACTATGTATACTCATCTAAACATTTTGAAGGCTTGCTGAATGACATTCTCTGACTCAAGAGTTACTCAAATTTCAATAGACATTTTTACACTTGGGCTAGAGACAGCAATTTTATCAGAGTCTGACCATTTAGAAAAACAGACACACTTTCATGAGCCACTTGACTTGGTATCCTTATCTAATCAACACAGTCTTGTTCATTTCTTCCTGGCCCTGGCTAGCAAATCTGCAGACTGCTTTCTTAGTTTCTTTTGAAGTCTGTATTTTAAGTTGGATGAGGAGAGATGAGAGAAAGAATGCAGGAAGAACCCAGCACATACAAGAAAAATATTGAATTATAATAGAATACATACATTTTCCTCACAACAACTAGCTTTACTGTATTTGCTCTACCTACAAACTAACTGAGTCATCTGCCCCGGTGTCTTTTTTTTTTTTTTTTACTGTTTTCTTTCAAACTCGAGTTTAACAATACTGCCTGAACCAGTATTGTTAATTACCAAAATGTCATATTACAAAACATAAGTTCTGTAGGCTTCACTAAAATAACGGTGGAGGATGAGCCCTCATTGTATATGAGACTTTTTCTTTTGTGTGCCTCGGAATATTGTTCTATCTTTTCTTAATCTTCTCCACCATTCTTTTAATAATGCCTACACTAAGAAGTAAAGACTCTCATTAGAACCTTGCTTTGCCACTGTGGAGAGACCTTTTTAGGTGCTTCTAAGAACCTTTTTTTTTTTTTTACATGGATTCTATATTCTCTATTTTCAGACTTTCTTTTTTGTCATGTAAGCTATGAAACGTGTTGGAAATTGGAGTTTGCAAAACAATACGATATTATATTATAAACCGCAATTTACAAACTGAATTGATCAGAAGGGTTGAAAAATTAGCTCTTTGCAAAATGTTATTAAATGTTTCTTTGTCCTTGAAAACGATGTCTCCTTCTTGCTGCAGGCAAGTCTCCCACATCACCTTGCCTTTTATACAGCCTACTGTCTGACCGCTGCAAATTAACACCTACTTTTCAGAGTTCTTAAAATAATCAAGCAAATAGAGGCCCGCAATTACAGCCGCTTTAATAAATTAGATGGAATATTTAATAGACCTCATTTGCAAAATCCTCTTCCAATTTTAACGGTTTCTTTCAGAAACGCCCCAGAATTACATATGCACATACAGAGTTACATATGCATCAAGGGCTGACGCGCACAGAGACATTGCCCCCACAAATCACGTGGTCATTGCGTGTTGATGCCATTGTGTGTGTTTTATAAATCACATCCAAGAATTCAGAACCCTCCGTGCCCGTTTTATGGTCGTAAAACATGCACAATCCATTTCAGATCATTCTCAGCGTAACATATTTAACCTTGTATATTTTCATTTTATTTTCATCATTCACAGCACAGCCCGTCATGTTTTATAGGCTGTTTCATTTTGTTTGCTCAGTGTTCACAGCACAGTATAAGATTGTATGCCTGAACAACATGGTACTAAATTGTATAAGCTTTTAATAGAATTGAGCACCTAAAAGATAGGATCATGTTTTTAAACTTACCATTTTTGAATTGCGTGCTTGCACTCTTCATCAAACTTGGCCTTTCCGAAGTGTTTAAAAATGTTTAAAAATGTTAATAATCTTTTTATAGAATTGAGTTGTTAAAGATAGGATTATTGTTTTAAACTAACCATTTTTAATCAATGGCCTGGACTCCCGATAAACATAATCTCTCTGAAGGAGGCTACTTTTCTTTTTGCAAAATGCTTAAAATAGGATGGCACTCTTGAAAGATAGAATTATGTTGTAAACTAAAACAAATGTAATTGAGAATGTGTTCTGAACAAAGGTAGTGTGTATTCTTAATAAATATAGTTTCTCTGAAGGAAGCTATTGTCCTATAGGATTATTGGGATCCTTAAATTCATTTCATTCGGGGCTATGCACAATATACCATATATATATATATATATATATATATATATATATATATATATATATATATATATATATATATATATATATATAAAATTCACCTAACCCACCAGCATAAATGCCCACCCTGTGTCTACCCTTATGAGGCACAAATGTGACATCATCATGTATTATAGGCTGTTTTACCTTGTTTGCTTCTTTTGTTTGGCTTTCCAAGTCAGCAGTTTCAACTCATTGATCCTAATTTGCATCTGAAGTTTTGTTCCTCGTATTTGCATATGCATTTTCATTACTTACCTATGGTGTATGAGTCACAAGTGACGTTTTATTATTATTTTGTGCACTGAAATTATTTATTATTTAGTTTTTCATTTACAATGTACCTTAACTGATTTGTTTTTCTTTTGTATTTTCCTTTGTTGTTGCACTTTGGAATCTGCAGGTTTAAATCACTGCTTATTTTCGTCTGCACACTATTTTACCGTCTAGATGAGCACTTTCCCTACATTAGTAAGAAGTCCCACCCCACACCCAGTCCAGCGAATGAGAGTATCCAGTAGGATATAAAAGAGGAAGGACAGAAAGGAGGAAGAAGCGGTGTAGGGAAGCAGTCTAGGGAAGCAGTCTAGGGAAGCAGTCTAGTGTCTGCTGAAGGAAAATGGTTGCTGGAATCTTTAAACAGACAGAAGAGAAGAAAAAAGGAAGAGAGTCTTGGCTACCTGGAAAGAAAGATTCTGTCTGTAGGGTAATTAATGAATTTGGATTCCTTTGTTTTTCTGTTCTCATGTTGGAGATTGAGGTCCAGGGGTCCATTAAAGGGTGATGCTTACCTGTCCACCATTGGGGATCGAAGTCCAGGGTGCAAGAGTCGGGCTTCAGAACTGGAGAGAGAGGGAGAAACACGAGAGTCAGAGATAAGCTAAGGGGAAGTAACCACATGGAACACAGGAGTGAATGAGAAAGCTTTATTTACCTTTGTACATTTATCTGATGGCCTCCTTTAGCAAGAGAGAACACATGGGCCTTGCGAGTTGATTTAAAGAGAACGATGGTGGTTGCATCACACACCAAACCTGGGAGAGAGTTCCAAAGAGTCGGAGCCATGAAGCTAAACGAGCGTTCTCCAAGTGTGGTGCACTTTTGCTTGGGGATAACAAGCAGGCCAGAGTCGGAGGACCTTATCTTGCAGGCAGGGAGATAGCAGGTCAGCAGGTTGAGGAGGTACTCAGGACCTGTGTGATGAAGGGCATTGTAGGTGAGCAGGAGAGTTTTGAAAATAATCCTGAACTTTTCAGGTAGCCAGTGGAGCTGGGCAAGACTGGGGGTGATGTGATCAAGTTTTATATATGTGGTGAGGATCGGCATTCTGGACTAGCTGCATGCCATTATTAACCAACGTGCTGCTCTCCCTATTGACTAACATGTTTTCTGCCAGTAACATGTTTTGACCCACACTAATGAGGTGGAATGTCACAGGAAACACAAGTGTAAGAAAGGCACAGAAACCGAGACCATTCTTTAACCTACTGTAGTGCTGTACCAGATTTCATGTGTAACATGAAAGTGTTTCTTTCGAAACTGCACATCTGAGCCCTACATAACGAGTGGAAGTGCTCGACAGGCAAGACTTATTCAATAATATTGTTAGCTATGACCACATTAAAACAGAATAAAGCAATGTGTTCTGTGACAAATACTGTGCTCTACTGTATTGCAACCAGTTTCACTTTAGCTTTTACTGGTGTGTAATTATTTAACTCCATCATGTTTTCTTTTATTTGCTTCTGTGGCTGATCTTCAGGCCTGTAAGAACCAATACTTTAAGAGTTTATTCCTACAGTAAATTCTTTCCTATTAGAGAAATCTGATTCTGACTGCCTGCTTTACTGTTTTTGCGAATGGATCATTAGGGACACACTCAGCAGAATCTGCACACTAACTTTTCAGCTTATGAAGCCAAATAATGATTCAACAGTCTAACTGTTTATTTGCTGTTGATACTATTTTTTTAAGCAATCAATGAATCAATATACATTAGCCATCCTTCCATCTCTCACACACTATTTGTCCCTTGAATCATTCTGTCTATCTAATAAATTACACAAAGCTATGGTGATCACCATGTATTTAAAAAAACAAACAAACAAACAGGGTTTGCACAGTTCATAGTCGAATGTTACATCAAATTTAAATAGACTACAGACACTACCCTATGAGGTGGGACTTTGTTGTCAATTTTACCCTATTCAACACAATTTGTATAACTTCAAATACATGCAAATGATTGTATTGAGCAATTGCACTGAGCAATCCATTCCACAAGTTCACAAAATATTTTAGTCAACGTAGGGGTTCAATTACGGATGGGTGAATATTTCCAATTATTATTCAACCATGTGAGGGACAGCATATTTACACAGCAAGACTAACCACAATCATTTACTGTGATATACTGTGTGTTAAAGTGTGGGGGGAAAGTTTTAGAATGAAGGTATTTGGGACCTCGAAATACTGCATAATTTATACCCCTTAAGTTGAGGTGGGATTGAAATAACCGGTAAAGAGGAAAATGTAGCCATGGTCATTTGAGCAGGGAGAGCAAAATTACATTCCCAGAATGCCTCTGTGATCAGAGAAGAGCCAAATAATTAAGAGGAACGATAGTTCCTCATGCCAAGTTTTCAGCTAGAACTGCTAGAGACCCTCTATACAGCAAGGATAGTTTCCCTTTTTTTACAAAAATAAATAGTAACAATGTTAATGAAGCAATACAGTGCTGTGTATTGCTTATTTATAATCTGTGGATTTGCCCCGAAATAATAACAATCCCATTTCAGTTCACCCACATGTAACACAAACACCAGTCCACGGTATTGTTGATCCGGGTTTACTGCTGGCCTTTGGCGACAACTCCAGATCGTGTTAGCCATCCAAATAATTACAAACAGTATTATTTACGACAAAAACAAATAAAACATTCATGTTTCACAGCACAGCTTTTCTTTCTGGTCATTTAACGCAACCATTCACAAGGGAACAGATCACATCACTATGTTCCCTTTTTATAACGTCACCCATGACCTCTTGGTCAACCAGTGCATCCAGTCCTCCAATCCGTGGATGCCACTCTCTTTCCCGTTCAGGTCATTGAGTTTGTATACCATAGCTTTGCTCCCTTTCTAGATGGCCTACTTTTACCTAACCCTGGGAATAAACTGTCATGCCATTTAGTCCAGGATATTCTGTTCCCTTTATACAGCTGCCTCGCAGGTCAGGAGGGAGATCTAACATGAAAAATCATTTGAACTCTGTCACACTGTCATACAGTAAGAGAAATAAGTCACCAAAGTAAGGTAAAAATGTCCTTCTCCTTCTTTTTCTTGCAACGTATTTTTTTTGCAGACCCCACGCAATTTTATTCATGCATATGTATATTACAGGATATCCGAGTTTAAAGACAATTAAGTTGTTTTGTCAACAAGAAAATATACTTGGGAACAAACTTATTTAGTCTCCTATATTATTTATATTAAATGATGTATTTATGTTTTAAAATTGAACATTTGCCTGCAAAAAATATATATTTTTTATATAATATAAATAAAAAAAAGGTCTGGCCTGCATGGGATTTGATGAAACTATAACCTTCAGCTTGCAAGTGTGTTGTGTTATATTGTTAGTGATACACGATTAGTTGAGAAAATAAGTGGTATTTTGAGAGATGAAGTCAGGCAGCTTAGAATTCTCTGGACTTATTTTTTACATTTTGGAGATTTTTTTTCTTTGAGTCATCTCATCTCATCAACATTCTATTCTTATCTTGATCGCTGAAAATTATTGTTTTCCTCTCAGCGTAACACTCATTGTGGTCCTTATTGGTGCAAGGAAGTACTGTTTCCCCTCTATACCTATACTGGTTGATGAGAGTAAAGCTATTTGTGGTCCCCATTGGACAAAAAGGAACGTTAATTTCTGAGTATTAGCTATGCTGAAGGATAGGCTATATATTTCATAAAAGTAAAACATAAATAAATAAATAAATAAATAAATATTGAAAGTGGAAATATTTGATGAAAGTGGCATGAAAAAAACAGGTTGTACCAAGGGCATGGCGCTGAGCAGGTGGAATCTTTTATACCAAAAGAAAAGGATTCTATAAGCATTGGTCAGTTTCATTCTACTTCCCTAGTAAACTTAGAAGGCAAGATTTTCTTCAGCATTATTGCTCAACCTACCTATTAAAGAACTGCTTCATTGACACTTCAGTACAAAAAGCAGGAATTCCAGGTTTCCCAGGATGCTTAGAACACATCAGCGTAATCTGGCAACAAATTCAATCAGCTAAAAAGGAGAGGAAGGATCTCCATGTGACATTCCTGGATTTGTCTAATGCATATGGTTCAGTGCCACATGCACTTCTTTGGGCAGCATTTACTTTTTTCAGCGTACCAACGACAATAACAAATTTAGTGAAAGCCTACTTTGGAGATTTGCAATTTAGTTTTTCAACTTCAGAATTCAGCATTACATGGCAACACCTAGAAGTTGGAATAATGGCAGGATGTACCATTTCTCCACTGGTTTTTACCATGGCAATGGAAGTAATTATTAGGGCATCAAAATGGGTAGTGGGAGGAGAACACTTGGCTTCTGGAATGCGACTACCACCAATTCGAGCATACATGGATGACATGACAACAATGACTACAATCATAGCCTGCACTAATCGGCTATTGGACAAATTAACCAATAACATTGAATAGGCATGAAGGCATCAAGCCCACTAAATCAAGGAGCATCTCTATAATTAAAGGCAAAGTAGTAGATAAAAGGTTCTAGATTAATGGTGAGGCAATACCAACAGTGTCTGAGAAGCCAGTGAAAAGTCTAGGGAGATGGTACGACGGGGATCTAAAGGACACAGTTTGTGTGGGCGAAGTTAGACAACAAGCAGTTGAAGGGTTGAAGAGCATAGACAGCTGTGCTTTACCAGGCAAACTGAAACTCTGGTGCTTTCAGTTTGGTCTACTGCCAAGACTGCTGTGCCCACTGGCTGTGCATGAGGTTTCCTTGACAACAGTTGAGAAGCTGGAAGCTTTAATCATTTCATATATCAGGAAATGGTTGCGAGTTCCACGCTGCCTCAGCAGAGTAGGACTTTAGGGTAAAGGAATACTGCAGCTACCAATCTCTGCTCTAACCGAAGAGTTTAAGTGCGCCAAAGTCCGACTGGAAATTACATTAGTAGACTCACACGACAAATGCTTAAGGGAGGCAGCACCTGTGTTGAAAACTGGAAGAAAATGGATGGCAAAGAAAGCTGTGGAAGATGCTAAGGCTTCCCTTTGAATCAGAGATATTATGGGGCAAGTTCAGCATGGAAAAGGAGGTTTTGGTCTCAGTTCAGCTCCTCCTACATGGCACAAGGCAACTCCAGCTCAACGGAGGAAGCTGGTAGTCAATGAGGTGCAAAAGCCAGAGGAAAGGATCAAGTGTGTAAAGGACATTCCCAGGCCAGCAGGGAGAATGGATGAGATGGGAAAGTGTGGAACAACGCAAGACCTGTGGACAATGGAACAGAGAGGAACCAGTTTCCTCATCAGATCAGCATATGATGTCTCCCATCACCACAGAACCTAAACTCCTGGGTGGGTGAGGATTCCTCATGTCCTTTGTGTTCATCACCTGCAACATTAAGGCACATTTTGACAGGATGTAAGGTGGGTCATAGCCAAGGACGGTTTACTTGAGCCATGACCAGGTGCTGCGATGTTTGGCCTCAGCATTGGAAGACAAGCGTAACCTGACCAATAAGTTGCCACCAGTTCCATCAAAGCATTTCACACAAAAGACAATATTCCTCTGTCCAGGACAACAACCACCAAGAAAAGGTATTAAAACCAAGCCTTGCCCAGGACAACTGGAAGCTGCTAGATAGTGGAAGATGCTGGCAGATGTTGGTCAACGGCTTATTTTTTTCCACCTGAGATTGCCACCACTAACCTTCGACCAATCATTGTCTTGTGGTCTGGATCATCACGCCTTATTCATCTGATAGAGTTAACAGTGCTGTGGGAAGATACTGTAGATGAGGCGTATGAGAGGAAGAAACCGGTATTCTCAACTAGCTGCTGAAGCGAGTTTACCCAGTGGAGGTGGGTTGTCGAGGATTTGTGGCACACTCTACAAGCAGGTATCTCAGAGACATCGGGTTCAGTGGCCAAGAGTTCCATCGCACAGTGAAGAACTTATCTGAAGCAGCAGAAAGGAGCAGCAACTGGCCATGGTTGAGATGGAACAATACACAATAGAAAGAAAGCAACGCTGATGTACAGGTAAATAAGCTGGGCTGATCTGAGTGGGGGATGGAGGGGGGTGATGCTGGGACGCCAGAATCAATGTTCAGCCCTCTTGAGGTGTCATGGGCTAGTCAACAAAACACAGAGGATGGAAGATGCCAACTTGAAGACCCCAGAGTTGTATCCTACTTAGCTCAATCCGGATGGTTGTCATGCTGATGCGCTGGGGAGACCGCACTGGGTTGACCCCCGGAGCCAGCATCACAGCGGCTGTGTGTGCTGATGCGCTGGGGAGGCAAAATAAGATGATCCCTTGTGCCAGCATTACACTTCAGCAATCAACACCAGACAGAAGGATATATATATAAACACTTCCATTTAATACTGTATGAAGCGAAAATAAATGCTCAACAGTTCTTGTTCAGTTGCAGCCTATATTAGTGAATGTTTCTGTACATAAAGGTTGTCATGCTTTTATATATTTTTTAACTTTCAAATTATATATGTAACACTTGTCTCACTTACCCCTACACAAATAGGCCTTGAACCTAACAGTAAGGGCCCTGGATTCTTATCTATTATCCCAGAACCAATGGTCCTTTTGTTTTTGCACACTTTTACCAGACAAACTATCACACTTTTCTTATTTAGCGATGCCTCCACCTGATGGTCACGTGGTTCCCCTATTATTGGCACGCGTCCCCAGGAATTTATATTCAACATATAACAAATGCAAATTAAGCATGAGCAATAGACAACTAATAAAATCACACTCACACACAGTACTGGTTTTATATAAAACTAATGTTTATAAAAGGGATTCAAGTTAAACTAATACAATGAACTGCAAGTAAGTAAATTGTACATACAATATAAACAATGCCAACAACAAAATACTTTCCCTAAAATGTAACATATTTTAAGTCACTAAACAGTAACTAAAAGCTCTATGCTTCTGTTGTATTTAACTCAAAGGTACTCTTCTGATATATTCAATTCAAAATAAACGTTAGTGGAGTGCACTCCAGCCCCACGTGTAACACACATGTAGACAGACGAACAAACAAACACTGTTGCAGGTCTGAATCGTGGCTCGGGTAAGTTGTGGCCTAAAAATAAAACAAAATGGCCCCTTCACATGCTTTATTGAGAACACACAGTTACGCTTGCTATTTTAAAAGAAACGCTTGGTGGAAAAACTCACAATTCCTAAAGGCTTCTCCCAGTTGCAGCTCTCAATTGTTTGCGGTCTCTGGATCACGGCAAACCTCTGTCGCTGAAGTCTACCTCTCTCTCTCTCTCTCTCTCTCTGTCTGTCTGGAAACATGGTGCTTCTCAATTGCTTCGTTTATTTTACGATCTAGTCACTGTCTCTTTACTTTCATTTCAAGCACGTACTAACGGTGCTTGAACTTAAATTTTGCAACACAATATGTTGTTTTAACAATACTGTATATACCAATGCCTAAAGAAAATAACTCGTAATGACAAACCTACGCTGCTTAAAATAAAACATGAGCTTGGTGCGTGAACTCAAAAGAAATAAAAGCAGAAGTAACAGAATAATCTTCTGAAACTGGTTTAAACTAAAGTACTGCCTACTAAAGTTTATAGGAATTTCCTGACTTAAGAAAGCCTCACTTTTACTCTGCTGAATCACTTACTCTATACTGCTGTATTCTAGCTCCCGTTTTTATTTTTTCAGACTGCGGATGGAAACAATGGGAGTTTATATAATGAGTGGGTGCATGAGCCTGGTGACTGGAGACCAGTGCTGAACTTGAATGTGGGTGCGAGTGAGCGAACGTGTGAGCTGTAACCAGAGAGAATATGCAGTGAAAGTGCCAAGACTAAAACGTTAGGTTATTACCATAACCCTAGTTCACTGAAAGAGAATGACAACTATTACAGAATGGGAAGAACCCTCTCTAACCGCTAAACACCGAGCATATATAAAGCTGCCCTATCAGGGCCCTGCTGTGAGGGGGGAGTCCCTCCCACCTCTGGCTGAAGAAGGACGTTCTCACAGTAGCATATCGCCATTTTCTTTCGAAAACAGGTCAGCTGGGGACACGACCTCGAAGGGTAATGGTTGTCATTCTCTTTCAGGGATCCAGGGTTATGGTAATAACCTAACGTTCCCTTTCAATGGAATGACAACCATTACCGAATGGGGAGCTGTACCAAAGCTGTCTTGGCTCCAGATTACTGACAGTACAGCCCCACGGTGATAGCCGTAGAGCCCACATGACACCTAAGGGCACGTTGCCTGCAACACCCTAGAGTCCAGAAAGGGTCTTGCTCGGTTTCCAACATCAAGGTGGTAAAAACGTGCAAATGTCTGATTACTTGTCCATGTAGCAGCATTGCCTAGTTCATCTATGGAGGCGTCATGAAGGAAAGCCCACAAAGTCTCCTGGTAGAATGGGCCGTAGCATCCCCCGGTAAGGGGGAGTCCGTCTGTTCACACGCCAAGCGTATAGCATCTGCCACCGAGCGCGCTAGACGTTTCTTCGATAGGGCCTGACCTCTAGAGTGGGACCCATATCAGACGAAAAGCTGGTTGGACTGTCTCCAGGACGCAGTCCTATCCAGGTAATAGTGCAGAGCCTGAACTGGGCAGAGCGTGTGCTGTCTACTGTCCTCCTCTGACTCGTGCGGGGGAGGTCTGAAAGTTTCCAAACCACTGGTTGGTTAATATGGAAAGGAGATACCACCTTTGGTACAAAGGCTGGATTTGTTCTTAATGTTACCCGCGAGTCATTTCCCATGAAAGCCGTGCATTTGTCATAGATGGTCAGCGCATGAAGCTCACTTACTCGTCTGACAGACATAATGGCTATTAAAAACTACAACTTCAAGGAAACAGGGCGCAGTTCTGCTGACGCCATGGACTCGAAGGGGGGACCCATAAGGACCTTCAGTACCATTTCTAGATTCCACTTGGGGACCATACTTTTCATGTGAGGATGAAGCCTCAGAGTCCCTTTATAAAACTGCACTGCCAGGAAATGTGCGCCAGGGGACACCTAGTCAATTTTGTCGTGGCACACTGATATTATTGCCTGGTATACCTTCAAAGTGGAAGCTGATTTTCCTGCGTCAAACAGGTGTTGTAATAAGGTTAGTATCATCTCAATTTTGCAGGTCACAGGATCGTGACCTTCAGCAATACACCAGTCTTGGAAAACTTTCCATTTGTATGAGTATTGGGCTCTAGTGTTTTGTGCCCTAGAAGACTGTAGTGTTTCTATTGGCAAACTGACAAACTGGCAAACTGGTAACTGGCAAACCTCGTCTGAATAGATAGCTCCGTTCAACAGCTAGACCCAGAGTTGGAGCTGGGCTGGGTTCAGCTGCCATAATAGCCCCTCCGCTTAGCTCAGGAGGTCCTTGCGCAGTGGGTGCTACCAGGGCTGACCGGACAACATGTCGGAGAGGAGAGCAAACCAGGGGTGTCTCGGCCATCTGGGTGCAACCAGCTAAACCTGTGCTCTCTCCACACTGATCCTCTCTAGTGTCAGGGGTATTAATGGTATCGGAGGGAATGCATAAAAAAGCCCCCGTGTCCAGGGGTGAGCTAGTGCGTCTACTCCTAGGGGGCCCCTGTCTCTCTCCATGGAGAACCATAGGAGGCAATGAGTGGATTCTGCTGTGGCAAAGAGGTCGACCAGTGCAGTGCAGAACCTCTCCCAAATCTGTTTCACCACTTGAGGATGCAGTCTCCATTCCTAGCTGTCTGGACCTCTTCTGGACAGGAGGTCTGCTGCCTTGTTGTCCACACTGGGGAGGTGAACAGCCCTGATGGAACGAAAGTTTCTGTGCGTCCAGGACAGGAGTCTGTGCGCTGCATGGTGAAGGTCCGGCGAGCACAGCCCATCTTGATGGTTTATGTAGGCTACCACTGTAGTATTGTTCATCCAGACCAGCACATGTTTGCGCACTAACTGCTGATGAAAATGACATGACGCCAGGTTCACTGCTTGCAGCTCTTGGGCATTTACAGTGGTTCTCAAAAGTATTCACCCACCTTGGACTTTTCCACATTTTATACATAGAATCAAAATTAATTTAATTAGGAGTTTTTGCCACTGATCAACACAAAAAAGTCCATAATGTCAAAGTGAAAAATAAAATCTACAAATTGTTCTAAATTAATTACAATAATAAAACAGAAAATAATTGCATAAGTATTCACCCCTTGAGTCAATATTTGGTAGAGGCACCTTTGGCAGCAATTACAGTCATGAGTCTATTTGGATAAGTCTGTACCAGATTTGCACGTCTGGACACTGCAATTTTTGCACATTTCTTTGCAAAATTGTTCAAGCTCCGTCAAGTTGGATGTGGACCTGTGGTGAACAGCAAACCTTTGGTGAACAGCAACTCTTTCCACATATTCTCAATTGGATTGCTGCATCCATTTTGCCCTCTATCTTCACAAGATTTCCAGGCCCTGACGCACAGAAGCATCCCCATAGTATGATGCTGCCACCACCATGTTTCATGGTAGGGATGGTGTTCTCAGGATTATGTGCGGTGTTAGGCATGCACCAAGCATAGCGCTTAGCGTTGAAGCTAAAAAGCCTCAGACCATAGAATCTTCTTCCACTTGGTCTAAGAGTCTCCCATATGCCTTCTGACAAACTCTAGTTGAGATTTGATGTGAGTTTTTTTTCAACAATGGCTTTCTTTTTGCCACTCTCCCTATAAAGGCCAGTTTTGTGAAGAACCCGGGCTACTGTAACTGTCTGCACAGAGTCTCCCAGCTCAGCTGGGTAAGACTGTAACTCCTTTAAAGTTGCCATAGGCCTCTTGATGGTCTCCCTGACTAATGCCCTTCTCACCTGGATACTTTTTGAGGAAGGTCTGTTCTAGACAGTTTCACAGTTGTGCCTTTGTCAACAACCTTTGATATATTTTGACCTGTAGAAGAGCGCCCTGTATGAATAGGGAGAGTGTGGCCTCCAACGACGAATCCTGTCTTCTGACAGTGAGGCAAGCATGCTCACAAAGTTCAGTTTGATCCCCAGAAACACTGTGGACTGAGACGGTACAAAGTTGCTCTTCTGTTGATGTACTGAGAGCCTTAACTTCATCACATGATCTATGACCTGTTCTGTGTCTGCCTCTGCGCATCTTTTGGAATGCACGCAAACTAGCCAATCGTCCAGATAGTTCAGGATCCGAATACCCCGCAGCCTGAGTAGAGCCAGTGCTGCATCCATGCACTTTGAAAATGTGCGGGGCACCAGCGAGAGGCCAAATGGCAGCATGCAGAATTTGTACGCATTGCCTTGAAAGGCAAAGCACAGATACTTTCTGTGCGTGGGTCGGATCGGAATATGGAAGTAGGCGCCTTGCAGGTCGATCGATGTTAACCAGTCGCCTGGTTGGACGGACTGGAAGATACGCTGTGCTGTCAACATGTTGAACTTCCTCTGTTTTTGAAAATTGAGGATGCTGAGGTTGAGAATAGGTCTAAAACCGGTGTCCCTATTGGGCACCAGGAAGTACTTGGAGTAAAAGCCGCTGAGGGCATTGCCTGGATGCAGCCTTGCCATGGGTCGTTGCCTTTGGTCAGTCCGGTTGTGAGGGGGGTTGGTGGCAGCCAGGGCCCCTCAGAGGCAGTCTCCCTTGGTCTTGGGAGGGGGCAGGTCTTTCTTATGCCCCCGAACCTCGGTCTCCAGCTGGAGAACCGGTTACCCCTGGCCTGCGGTGGTCCCTTGCCCCAAGCTCTGCCTCTGCCTGCTTGTCTGTTTTGGGGTGGCGGGTAGCGTTCAGGCCCTGTTGCTCCTGCAGGCTGTGAAGGCCACCTTGGGCGCTGGCGATAGGCAGGAAGGCGCAAGAACTTTGAAGCGACCTCGGTGGCCTTGTGGGACTTTTCAAGGCTCACATCAATGGTCGCTCCAAACGTCTGCCTTAGTGTAATGGGGGTATCTAATAGTGCTACCTTCTCTGTCTCGACGACCTCGGCTTGTGTTAGCCAGAGGTGTCTGCGTCTGACTATCAGCACTGCTAGAGACCTGCCTGATGCCTGACCTAACTCCCCCATTTGTCTGTCATCGCTCTTGTTACCGCCAGTAACTCCCCTGTTTCCACCTCCGTTGCCTGCTCCTGCAGCCTGTTAGCCATCTTTGTCTGGTACAGGACCAGTATAGCCATTGCATTGGCTGCTCTGGCTGATAGTGCCGCTGATGCATACGCCTTTTTAAGCATGGCATCATTTGTTCTGCATGGTTTGGATGGGCAGGTCGGGTCTTTATCCCCTCTGGTGAAGGTAAATCCATGCACCAGTACTGTGACCGTGTCCCCGATGGTGGGGAACATGCCTAAGCCTGCTTCTTAGGCTCCTGTAGTGTGTTGCAGGGCCTCTGCTGTTCTAGAGGCTGAGGGGGTGGAGGCTGGGTTACTCCAGGATGAACGAACTAGCTCGAGGAAATTCTGGCACAAGGGGAGTGCATGATGTGGGTACCCTTTCTTCTGCAGGAAGCTGTTCCCCTTTTCCTCCTGTTCTGCCGGCCAGGGAACGTCCATGGCTGCAGCTGCATGCTATATGAGTGCCAGGAACTCTTCCCTTTGTGCCACATGCGGCAGAGGCGGTAAGGAGCCCCCCGACTGTGGCTTGCCCTGTGGATCTGGCTGGGTCAGACACGTCTGACCTCGACGCTGTAAAAGACAACTCACCTGGGCTAGGAGGTCTATACACTGGGGATGGGGAGAGAGACTAGGGAAGTTGTGGCTGTTTGGTGGTAGGGGGCAATCTGCCCTGAGATTTAATCAAGGTCTCCAGCATTGTCTGATGAGTCCTCACAGTCTCTGCCAACTCCTGTAAACACCACTCAGCCGAGCTTGGGCTTCTCTAAGGCAACTCTGAGCCTGTGCAGGGAAGGACAGCGGTGCCTGTGCGGTGACCGCCTGTGCCCTGGTGGGGGCTGGTCCTAGATTACCTCTGCGGAGGACCTTGGACTACGGACCTCATTCTCCCCTGGCTCGGAGAAGGAGACTCCGTTGGGGATAGGGCTGCTCTCCTTCTCTTAGTTGTATGCTCCAAGCATCTGGCACAGGACAAGTGCTTGACCTGTCTAGGCAGCTTCGCCGTACACTGGTCGCACTGGTCACACTGGTGAAAACCAGAGGAGGATCCAGTGAAACTCATTGACATGGCGCATGCGTAGGTGGGGCTGCTGTGCTCAGTGCCGAGAGGAACTGCGATCGATGCTGAGCAGTCGGTGCCCTGTCAATCGACGCCGACTGGTAGCGTGGTCGGTGCCAAGTGGTCGGTACCGCATCTATCAGTGCCGATGTTGTTGCCAATAGAGAGCGTGGTCGATGCCGAGCGTTTGGTGCCGAATCAATTGACGCCGAGGTATGTGCCAACGGGTAGCGCTGTCGGTGCCTGGCTGTAGATGGCGCAGAAGATGGTCACACCGTTGTGCCAAGTTATTCGGGGCTGGGGACGGCATCGTAGAGAGCACTATCGGTGCTGAGGTCGGTGCCGATGAGGAGCACGGTCGGTGCCAAATGACAAAAAACCCCAAAAGATCAGTTAAAAAAAGGGAAAGGGCTTGAGCACATTGTGCTCAACTTATAGGAAACCATAAGGCTACCGTTCCCCAATTTGTCATGCTTGAAATATTGAAATATTGAATTTCCCCCAGCAATGGCAGGTACTTCAGCAATGGCGGGTACTTATATATATGGGGTGTGTGTAAAAAAGCAAATCAATTAAAAATAAAAACCTGAAAAGTCTTTATTAGATAAGTATTCACCCCCTTTGCTATGACACTCCTAAATAAGTTCAGGTGTGTGGCAAAGTGGTTAGGGGAACAGGTGTAGTGGTGATGCGGTGCAGGAGTGATGAACAGTGATTCAAGTGTTTATTTGTGCTGTTTCCAGGTACACAAAAATGTGTAAAGCGCGGGGATGGTGAAGAACACAGTACAGTCTCAAACACAAACAAAGGCACGGTCACCAGTCCTGGGTGATATTCAAACGTGCAGGTGCTCTGTGCAGTGGTGCTCCGGATAGTGCTTTACGTGGCGACAGCTCTGGAGGTGTGCGTTAACTGTCTAGTGGTATGAAAAAGACAGACAATTATAAACAAAGACAACACACAACACGTAATACACTCTGAGAGCTCCTCTCTCAGTCCTTCTCTCAAACCCGTTACCCAAACGAAGGAAAAAATCAGCGTTACCCTGGCCCCTATATGTAATGATATCTAGGTAAATGGTCGCAGCTGCCTTATTACTTGCAGCTGCCTCTCATTTACCATTCAAATCAATACGGTCTTATAACAGCGTCTCGGTTCTTTCCAGGCTGACCCACTTCATTGACCAGGAAACGAACTGTCAGGCCAGCCCTTCCAGATACTTCTCCTCTCGTTCTTTAGCGGCCTCACAGGTCGGGAGGAAGATTCATCACCAGAACTCATATTTCTGTCACAAGGTGCAACAAATTGCCTTCAGAATTCACACAGTCAGTTAAATGGAGTCCATCTGTGTGCAATAAAAGTGGTTAACATGATTTCAGATTAAATATACCTGTCTCTGTAAGGTCCCACAATTGGGTAATGCATTCAAAGCAAAGATACTACCATGAAGACGAAGGAGCTTTCTGGGATAAAGTTGTGGAAAGGCACAGATCAGGGCAGGGATATATAATGATTTTAAAGACCGCGAATATCCCTTGGCGCACAGTCAAGGCAATCATTAAGAAGTGGAAGGCATACAGCACCACCCAGAATCTGCTTAGAGGAAACCGTCCTCCCAAACTGAGCAGCCGGGTATGAAGGGCATTGGTCAGAGAAGCCACCAAGAGGCCAATGACAACTCTAAAAGACCGACAGCGTTCCATGGCTGAGATGGGAGAACCGGTCCATATGTCAATAATAGCTGAGGTACTCCACAAATCTGGCCTGTATGGAAAAGTGGCAAGAAGTAAGCCATTTCTGAAAAAGCCCATGTAAAATCACACTTGAAATTTTCAAAAAGGCATGTGGGAGACTGAAAAAATGTGGCAAAAGATTCTGTGGTCCGATGAAACAAAAATTGAACTATTTGTGCCTAAATGCAAAGTGTTATGTCTTGCGCAAACTCAACACAGCACATCACCCAGGTAACACCATCCCTACTGTGAAGCATGGTGGTGGCAGCATCATGCTATGGGGATGCTTTTTATATATGGCAGGATTTGAACCCTAACTAGTCATACTTTCACTCCAACTACATAACCGCTACACTACACAGATTCCCATCTTAACCCTTTCAACATACTAGACTACTATTTACATTTACCCTATCTAAACGTCAATACATTGACTCAATATAGGTTGAAAAATTTAGCTATCCCCATAATGTGTGTGTGTGTGTTATCCATTCAGTGAAAAAATAAGTGATATCTGAAACAAAAACACATTAGAAATGTGAAAAATCCAAGTTATCAAAAGTGCCCAGCCATGTGGTGGTATCTAAAGCACAAGTTAAGTTAGAAGAATAAATTGGGGCAACTTTGGCCAGCACCAAGCAAATACGCACAACTGTAAAAGTTGTGAGGGTCAAGGTTGCCCCAATTGTTTCTACTAACTTGGCTTGTGTTTTTCAGGCACAATAAAAGAGGATGGAACTTACATAAAAAACACAAGCCAAGTTAGTAGAAACAATTGGGGCAACCTTTATTCCCACCGTCTACAGCCGTCTACATCGACCCTGGCACCGATTGACTCTGCACCGGTGCGACCACCTTCGGCACCATCTACAGCCCGGCACTGACTTCCATCTAACCATGGGAATGAATTGTCTGGCCATCCAGTCCAGTGTACTCTGTTCCCTTTACACAGCATCGTCACAAGTCGGGAGAGAGACTTATCACCAAAAATCAATCAATCAGGCACTTAGAAGTTTGTTTTAAAAAAAATAAAAAATAACAGACGAAGTGTTCTTAGCCGAAGTGTTCTTTAAGACGGAGTTGGACAAGCAGACAATATGAATCAATAAATAAATAAACATGTATTACTTGTCATGAAACACATGCATCAACAGAGAAAAACAATATGAAAGTGTATGTTAATAAACATAATAAAGTAACAGACAAACTAACTTTAATAAACTAACTGTCAAATTAAATGAACACAGCACCCCTACACACATTAAAAAACGCAACAGCAGCTCTAGATTAATTATGGATTCCTGTACAGGAGCAATATTCAAGACATGCACAAAATTTTTTAACAGAATGGTGAAGCAGCTCACCAGAACAGAAAACACCAAATTGCTTGATGTCTGATTCAGGACTTTTTGTGAGTTAGAGCAATTTCCAACTTTGTGTAGCAAGAGAAACACCGGCACGTTTCACCATTTGTTTACATGCTATTTTGTAGCAGTCAGGTGCACTCGTGGAACTCAGAATAATAAATGAGGCAATGATATGATGCCGGTTCTGGAAAGATTGAGTAAACCAATCGGAAAAATCAATTTCACGACTTAGGAGGTGTTCCTATACACAGAGACTACTATGTTTATTAGGTTGAGGGGGGTATTTAACCTTTTTCCTATGGAATGGGTATGCACACCTCAGTGATAGTGAAGGCCCATTTGCTTAGCAAATCACCCGGCCCATACCCATGTTCATGCTATGAGTGATTCTAACAATCAATTGCCTGCTTGTGTGCGATGGATTGTAACCACACGGCAATCATTTTCCTGCCACTTTATTTCATCTCTTAATTTTGCATCGGTCAATAAAGCTGGTGTTCTGCAGCCTAATTTTCTGTAAACAGAAGAGATGGATCACTCACAGACTGTCTGATCATGTATAAAGTAAGCAGATACTGTATACTGATACTCTGCATGCATTGTTGAGTTAGTGGCGTATGAGGTATCTGAAGTCTATTTAGACTACTACCCTATGGTTTCATAGTTTATTAGTTATTTTTCGTATTTTTCGCTGGGTATATAAAATCATTTCAGAAATGTTATGTGTTGTAAGCTTGTACTCAATATATAGGTCTCAAATGTGTAGTTCTGAAAAAGGAAACAACATGTCATAATAAACATATGTTTAGTGCTGCACTTCCTTGGCTGTTTAACCCAGATGATGACATTGTCCCAACCCCTTCAATGGGTTCTTTCTTGTTATTAACCAATCAGCTATGTCCCCTATTGACTGACATACTTTCAGCCAGTAACATATCCCCGAAGACACTGCTAGGTGAAATTACCCAGAAACTGAAACACTACTAGTTTACCTGAAAGTAAGGCATGCAAACTGGTATATTTCTTTAACATTTTCCAGATACCATGTTTTAGAAAGAAAATATATGTTCATAGTGTAATAGAGTTCTTGAGAGTAAGGCACAGAAACTGAGAGCATTCTACAACATGTCTTCCTTTCAAAACTGCAACCTGTTCATTTCTTGCTGCAGTATATTCTGTTTGCCCATGTGAGACAGGGTGTGTTCTTTTTACATATCCTGGGAAGGTGATTTGAACTCTCTGGGCCTGTTGCCTTAAAACTGTTTGATAATATAGTGTTATATATAAAAGTGGTGAGTTCCTGTTAAAAATAACAGTGTGTTTGGGTGTGAGGTGCTTTTCACAGCAATGCTACCTTTATTTTCCCTGGTCCATCCAGAAGCAGGTCTGAGCACTAGGCTTCTGTGTGTGGGACTGCTGGAGCTGGGGGATGCTGGTTAGTGCTGTGTTTTTTTTTTTTTTAATCTTTTGTTGGTTCAGTAAACTAAGTTATCATTGTTGACTACAACTGTATAACAATGACTGGGTTTGATGTATGGCCATATGTCTAAAACTATAAAGTCTTGCAATTAAAGGAATAGATTGCACTTAACTATCCAGGGGATTATGTAAAATACTCTGGAGAAGGACCGCTATACAATCCTATAAAACACAACTGGCATGGCACTCCAGAGACAGTCAGTATTTACTCCAAAATCTTTCCTGCAAGAAATTAAAACAAAATTATTTATAGCTATATAAACAATATCAACAATATGAAGTCTTAGATACAAAAGTATAGTTTTGGTAAAGTACTTGAAATGTGATTCATTGTATGCTGGCGAGCTGGCTTACCATGTCCATTTAAAGCCTAACTTTCATTATAGGAGCTGTACTTTACCCTGCTATGGCCGGGATACAAATGATGGGACATATTACAACGTGAGGACCATTAATCTTTCTTGCTTAGTAAGGTAATAAAGACTTCATAACAATACATTAAGGGAGCAAAGCCTTTCTGGACACGATCACTCTGTTCAATCAGACTCATTAATTAGAGTTGCACAGTCAACGCTAGCCAAGGCTCCCAGTAATAGATTTCCTGTAACTCCCAAACACTGTAATGAACCTTGATCACCAATTAAAATTAACAGGACTTTCTTTTATTCAAGGGCTTACTAATGAGGCTATGAAAGGGTGATGGTATTGTTCATTTCTTAATAGCAGGATGTACCATTAATCTAAGTTCAATTGTCCCAGTATCTTGAAATAAAGACAGGAGTTCATTTCTAAACAACATATACCAGATCTTAGGAAGAGGGATAGCATTTTTGGTAATAGGCCTAATGTACTGACCTTGATTTACAGCAGCTTCCACATATGCTTCAGGTTCTCATCTACTTGTGGATTGGGGTTTTGTGTCTTATCGTTGGTGTTGGCTGCGTGCCCACGTTTCCCTAGCAGAGTTTAACATAATCTTCAGGTTTGAACAGTAACAGTGGCAGGATGATTAATCCGATGAGCGGGATTGACGATGTGGTTGTTGTTAAGAGTGCTAGTCTTTCAGCAGTTGTAATAAAACTAGTCATTTTCTTACTACTAGATGTTGCTTCCTTTGTTTAACTAGTCTATTTAACCTGGCCTTCTACACTTGTACTGGTTCCATCAATTACCCACAGCTGTCTCTAGTTAACTGATAACAATCCTAATGTCTGTTCTTGATTTTGAAAAACAAAATGTTGTTGATGCATCTATTACTGTTGGTAAATATGTATGTGATAATCAGTTAAGAAATAAGGTTGTGGATTGCACCACTAGAGAGAACACCTTGCCCAGGAATACAATCTCACAATTCACTACATAGATGAGTGTTCCAGTATGTATATTAAGCTATATATATCTATAATATATATATATTATATATATATATATATATATATATAATATATATATATATATCCTATCAAAAGGATAAAATATTTTATTTATATTCTGGCTTCTAATTTTAAGATCTGGGAAGCTCTTACCTATTGCTCTATTCATCATACCGCCCCTTCCCATCTCCAGTTCCTCGTGTCTCCTTATATTCCATCTAGCCCTCTCCGCTTATGCTCTACTGGATGACTTGTTATGCCTTCTCTTCACTCTCCTTCCTCCCATGCTCAGTCCTTCTCTTCCCTCATCCCTCTGCAGTGGAACCAGCTACCGGTTATCCTCAGGACTGGTCAAGCTTTTACTATTTTTCACCATCTTCTCAAAACCCACTGATTCAATTCTTTATTTGTAAATTCCTATTTATATATCTTTTTGTATTTTCTTTATAATTATTTTGTAATATAATATATGTAACAAATGAATTCTGACTCCGTCACAAACTTTTTGATACAAAGCCCATCTCTTCAATGTTACAGTTAATTTGAATATCCATCACAGCCCGCATTTAAAAAAAAAAATTAAATAAATACATTATCTCTAATGCCAAATCAGTCTTATATTGTGCAGTTACACAGTGTTTCCTCCAGTTTCACCTGACGAAAATGCAGCCAAAACAAAGCAAACTAGACATGTTAGGGTAATGTAACAGTTAATCATTAAATAGTTTTAGATACTGTAATGTATTTTTTTCTTTTTTTTGTGATCTTTTGTTGCTTTTGTGCATTTTCATTTGCAAATAAACTGTGACATTATATTCTGCAATTTTGAATACTGACTTTGGATACTGTTTTAATCTTTTGGCTTTGCTAAATTGCATTGCTTTTTTTACATTTGACACAGTTCTGTGCATGGATAACATTTAGATTTAATTTTGCTGTTAGGTTATTAATGGGAAATTGTATATACCTCTACAATACGTACAGGATTTTAAAGCATGTATTGCATTACAGTTAACGTGTCGTCACTTTATTTTTGGCAAGCGACATTTTCAGAATCATATCATTCTGAATTAAAATATTACTTCTGTAACAATAATAATAATAATAATAATAATAATAATAATAATAATAATAATAATAATAATAATATAATAATAATATATAAATGAGTTTCAGTTTGTTTTCGAAGGTTTCTATAGAACACTATCAGATTGGTATTGATTGCTATTCGTGTAATCGTGTAGACAAGAGAAACTGAGGAGCTGCATTGTTTTGTATTGACTAATTAACATATTTTATTCCATTCAATTAATAACTTCAAAATTCTTGGATAATACCAGCATTGACACACCCCTAATAATTAAGCTGTTTGTTTGTAAGCAGGTACAAAATGGATGGGAACTCGGTCAGGTCAGGGCAGCATGTATGTGTGAGTGTGTATCGTGGAAGGTGAATTATTTCATGAGTATGAAATAGACTGACTGCTAGATTCTCATTTCCATTCCTACCACAGGACTGCAAGGCAAGTGCACTGGAAGCATCTCACTCAGATCTGAGGCACATGCATGAGACCAGGGTTTCCCATCCCTGGTCCTGGGGACCCCTTGTGTCTGCTGGTTTTCATTCCAACTGATCTCACAGTTACCACACCAAACCCTTCATTGAACTAATAATGTTCTTAATTAGACCATAAAGGAACAGCTGGGCCCAGTACCGGTGCAGTATGTTTGGCTGTTAAAATGACAAATGCTCAAAGCAAACGGTCACTTTACCCACTAAACTGCACTATTAAAGCATTCACACACAGGAACAGAGAGCATCTGCTTGGAGGTAAACTTTTGTTCCGTCTTCTCAATGAATGAAAAGCCCCCCACCCCACCAATAAGAAACTGGTTCTAACAATTGAATACCAATGGCAGGTTGTTACAAGCCATCACTGCAAATGTCGTTGTCAGGCCGTCAAGAACTGGACTTTAACAGAACAAATAAAATTGTGGTCACTGCTTGTTAAGATCAATATTAGTAAAGTTCAAATAATTAAACCTGTATAACATGAAACTCCAGGCAACTTGAAGGCAACTATTTTGGGAACATGTTGAATTTTATGTTTTTGTGCAATTTTAACAAAGTTTATTAAATGCTTTGATGTGGTTGCTTGAACTTATCATGCAGGTGAAAAGTACTTAATAGTACATAGTTTTAAACAGTATAAGCAGGTGACTTGGTTTTAGCTGGCAGCTGAAACTTGGAACGGCTGATGTTGTTTATCAATCTACTTCAGAACATTTTCTTTCCGATCAGAATGTGAGAGTTTATAAACACAAGCCTATTCATCAATGTGCTTTGTATGCTAGATTGAATGGGTTGCTTTATAGATGCAATCAATATTATCATTTAACTCTGAATGTTATCACCAATCATCTTCATCGCAACACTATCTTTGTATACCTGAGATCAGAGATTGCTGTCTGTTCTGAATATGAGTTCAATTGTGTATTATAGTAAATGTTTGTCTTGCTATCCATCTTTATCTTTACCATTGCCCCTATGCTATGTGACAAACTGGAAACCTGTCTTTCTAAAATAGTGTTAATTGACATTAGTTTAATGAGAGCAATGTATCCTTCAGCACAAGTTTATGTATGCCATGTAAACTGAATCATTTTAGTTTAATAGTAAATGACCATTTTCTTCATTTTTTATTGTGTTTTGTTGTTTGCAATCTCTCTGAGTGGT
This sequence comes from Polyodon spathula, assembly GCF_017654505.1. Taxonomy (NCBI): domain Eukaryota; kingdom Metazoa; phylum Chordata; class Actinopteri; order Acipenseriformes; family Polyodontidae; genus Polyodon; species Polyodon spathula. The sequence continues at coordinate 18,811,095 of NC_054552.1, read as the reverse complement.
CCTCATTGCAATTACTCAAAGATTGTGTTTATAAAAAAACAAATGTGCTAAGTATGTGTTAAAGGTACTTTGACTATGAGTTCAGGAGCTGCTCTTCAGTTCATAACACAATACTGTACCATTCAAAGTCAGCTTGAAACAAATGCTTTAGTTTAGTTTGGTCATAATATAATTCTGTGTATGAAAATGGTCCTAAGCCATTCTCTGTGTTTACTTGGTTTCTGGTCACAAACTCCCCCACTGACAAAGAATGCTTTTAAAAAGAGTCATAAACTAACTGCTGGACAAGTGTTTTATCTTCCTCATTGCTGAATGAATCATTTGGCACCAGCAGTATCTTGCAGAGAGGGTACAAGCCAAACAGTTTTGAGTGCTTTGACACCTCGGATAGAGAACAGCCCATCTCATATATCCAGCCGACGGAGTGAAACCAAGGACCAATTGAGAATACCCCACATGGACTCGGGCACAGTCCAAAATAAATAAACTAACTAATCACAGAGTTGAAGAGAGAATCACAAAAAGGAGAAGCACGACTTTCAAGCGACATGCTTCTCACATTAAGCAAGCTCCCCACAGGAGAAACAGGTTCCCTGTAGGATAAACGGCAAGCTCCCCACACTAGAAGTGTGTTCCACACAAGGAACAGCACTCCAGGCAAGAGAAAGAAAGAATGCACCCAACATGAGTCCTAAGGCTCCACACTGAGAAACAAGTCTCTGAACTTTGACAATCAGGAGAAGTACTTCTGTGGGGAAGGGGTGAGGTCTGAAATGAAATGAAAGCTAATCTGCTCTGAAGAAAGTTTCTAAAGTCATGGGAGCATAATTGCTTGAATTCATGTTAGGTAAGGAAGAACCAATGTTCTGAAGAATGGCTAAAATCATCTTTTGAAAAAAGATACTCTTTGCCCTAGAGAGACTGAAACAGTAAACAGGACACTGCCTTGATCTGAAAGCGGGTTTGGTTTCCATGTCACTCCACGAAACGGCAGCTGGGGCCTAAGCTGATTTACAGAAAGATTGCAACAAGAACACTTGTACGAACTACATAACTTTTCAGTTGCAACGCATTACCTGAACTGAGTTACGTCTGATCAACTGACCTATTTCCAGTTGGAAAACTGCAAGCAAAAAAGATAATGAGACGGAAGGCTTGGAAATCAACAAGCTGATCTCCATTTGAAAAGAACTATTTGTTTATTGTGAGCTGATGCAACACATTGCTTAGTTCAAGCAAAGTGCCGTCTTCTTGAACTGGAACTTCAGATCCAGAGAGGGAATATGCAGTGTTCACCACCAAAGATTGACATATGCTTTGTTGAAAATCGATAAGTATTCAGCATATTAAATACTTTATGACTCGAGAAATTAACTGTAGTAAATGCTATCAAGTTAGTGGATAAACTTTTCTAGGAACAGAATATAACTTCCTGTTTAGAGTGTGCAAGAATTGTATTTTGTTTGTTAAAATGTGCAACTCAAATGAGTTGCCTCACAAATGCAAAGAATTTGATCATTGCCCCATTTCTGAGTTAATTTGAATATATAACACTATGTAACACAATTTTTGTTCCTGGGTAGTAAGTGTTATTTCCTAATTGCTTATGCCTCAAAAGTATAGAAAATGGCTATTATTCCCCACAAACTTTGCTTTTGTGACCAGGACAGTGATATTTTGAAATTGACCTATTTCCAATGAGAAAATGGGCGAATTTGTGTCTTTTCGTTCACATATAGTCAGAAAAAAACAACATATGAAAGCAAATTAACATGTATTTATACTAAAGTAATACAAAAATGAATACAAAAGATGTAGAAGTGAGTAGTTTTTCGAGATTTCCGATTATACTGTAAATCACTTTCACGAATCAGCCCCCAAATGTAGTCTCCCATCATGTTCTCGTTATACTGTCCTTGGTAGAGGCGTTCAAAGTCCAGTATATCCTGGTGGAAGCGCTCACCTTGCTCCTCCGAGTACGCTCCCATGTTCTCCTTGAATTTATCAAGATGAGCATCAAGGATATGGATTTCGAGGGACATCCTACAGCCCAGTGTGCCGTAGTTCTTCACCAGAGTCTCAACCAGCTCCACACAGTTTTTGGCCTTGTGATTGCCCAGGAAGCCCCAAACCACTGCTTTATCCTTACTAGTGAGCTTCTTGGGGAATTCATTGCACTCCAATCATTTTTATCTGTGGTCCGACGAAGACACCGGCTTTGACCTTTGCCTCAGACAGCTTAGGGAAGAAGTCTTGAAGGTACTTGAAGGCTGCCGACTCCTTATCTAGAGCTCTGACAAATTGTTTCATAAGGCCCATTTTGATGTGCGGTGGTGGCATCAGCACCTTCCAGGGGTCCACCAGTGGCTCCCACTTGACGTTGTTCCTCCCCACAGAGAACTCGGTCCGCTGTGGCCAGTCCCACCTGTGGTAGTGCGCCTTGGTGTCCCTGCTGTCCCAAAGGCAAAGATAGCAGGAAAACTTGGTAAAACCGCTTTGGAGACCCATCAGGAATGCCACCATTTTGAGGTCTCCTATGACCTCCCAGAAAAATGCAGATATGTATCCACTTAGGCAGCTGGAACTAAACTGAACTGGTGGGCTTAAGGCACCTGTATTTATACTAATATTTATATTACTGGAAAGTTCTAGAAAGTTCTAGAAGTTACTCCAAGTTTACTCAGCACTGAATCTATCTGGAATGTTCTGGAAAATAGGTAAATTTCAAAATATCACTGTCCTGGTCACAAAAGCAAAGTTTGTGGGGAATAATAGCCATTTTCTATACTTTTGAGGCATAAGCAAAAAAAAAAAAAAAAACGGTGTTACACGGTGTAATCAATTGAGATTAATAACATATTATTAGTTTGGTACATCACATCTAAACTAAATTAACACTGTAAAACTAATTTGCTAAATTAGGTACTGAAATGTTGAATTCGATTCTGAATGGGAATTTAAATTAATTCTTTTGCATATTGATATGAATTACAACGAGAAACTAGTATTGAAAATACTAATGCAAAGTAGACACTTTGTGTGATCAGCCATAATTAATATTAGTATATTAACCATGTATGCTAATGATGTTATGGTTGTTGTGATCATTGAACTGTATACTGTGTAATATTAGATTAGTTGTGCACCCCTTTTTTATTCTTAAATTAACTATTGTTTTATATTTCTGACACGTTGTGTGAATGTCGGGTTTTGTCAAGCGAAACCTAGTTCTACATGATCCAAAACATAAATATGGCATGTCTCATTTCTTACATTTTGACGTCTCTGAGAGGGCGACTAGAGACTAATTTATATTTAAATAAATTGTATACCTAATTCACTACACCATTAACTATCCTTTTATTTCAAGCAATTTAAAACATGTCAGAATCGTTGATGGTCTGAAACTTCACTGTAGCTGATCCTTCTTCATAAATTTTGTCAGTCAGGATGAAGTGGCCGCTGCCTGTCTGATGCAGATCAGAAATCGAACCACTTCAGGAGCACACATGTGCTCACCTTGCTCCCATAAGACATCAACAAAGACATCAAAACAACTCAAGACTTTAATTTAGAATTTAAACTGCACTATGTGGAAGTGTGGAATTAAAACTGGTTTAACCATACCTCAAACTTATTTACACCGGTCCCCCAGAATACATTCTGCAACTTAAGTGTTTATTGTCTTTATAAACTATAAAATTTACCTCAGTACATTTGCACAGTATTTTTGCAGTTTTCCCATGCTTTTCCTGTGGTTATACTATAGCTTAAAAGTGCACACTGTAACAATTTTAATGTTTCAGATAAAACTGGAGGGTCTAGACCAGTGGCACTTAGCTGGCACTCGAGATTTATTCCACTCCTGGTCTTTATTCCATCCAGGTCCTAAATTAGTTAAGTGCTTCTTAGCAGCTTCAATTAATTACATTAGAACCTGGTTGGAGTAAAAATCTGGACTGGATTAGATCTCGGGGGCCAGAACTGAGTACCACTGGCCTAGACCATCAGAAAGAATAAAAGTGAAGACACAAAGTTGTTGTAAAGGGTGGTAGACATCATGTTAATGCTCTCATCACCATGGCAGTCCAAGTAACACACATGGTCCGTATTCAATCGTGTTTTGTGATGTTTATAAAGTCAACGTTAAATCAAGTCTTTACACTGATATATCAATGTTTTTTTTTTTTTTTTTTTTATGGATTTAATGTGGGAAGTGAAACTAAAAGTTTTTGTGCTTTTTTCAAATATTTTTAGTTCAGTAATTCTATACAGTATATTAAGTTACTACAAAAATGCTGAAAAGGCTTGCACACAATTGACAAATAAATTAATTGTTTAAAATAAAATGCAATGGATAAACTTTTTGGGGCCAATGTATGTAAGGATACATGCAAAGTAACACTTTACCATCATTAATCCATTTAAATTAAATTGAAATTTATTAAAATGAAGAAAAGAGCATAGAATTGGGTGGGGGTATGGAATACAAAGCAGGCACAAACATTATAATGAGATGTAAGGATTTTGCATTGCACTTGGGCAATCGATGTCCCTCCAAAAACCATTGCAGAAGTGAGTAATTAAGAGCTGTATAAAAGCACACACCTTCAGAGATCTGTCATTGGACTCAGGATGGCTGCTGTGGTACATTGCCTGAGACAGCAACATTTGGCTCTTGTTGAGGAACAGGAAACCCTTGATATTAAAAGTACAAGACAGAGAAGACCCCACATAACCCAGGGTCACTTTGTTTGAGATCAATTGTCCTCTCTGCTTGACTGTCTGGTAGTGTCAGCTGTGATATGGATGGCTGCCCTTCTTCTGTTCCTACTGCATGCCTGTGCTACGTTGTGAGTTTCATTTTTGTTCGCCGAAACAGGTCCTGCCACCCATTCATCACCTATTCATCATTTTATCACCTTTAATAGTAATAGTTAAAAAAAATAAATAAATCCTAGTATCTATTAATTACAGGACACTAATGATCCAGGCTGAAAAGGGACTAGATTTGCAGCAGTAATCAGCAATAAAATAGAGTCCTGGAATTTTATATTTTTGAATTGCTGCTGTGTAATGTAATAACTACTTGTAATAACTAATAAATACTTGTTGTGTAGAAATGAAATTACAAAGACAATAAGCAATCATTTATTCACAAAAAAAGTTTTTGAAAGTAAGCGATTCCACTCTGAATATAAACATGAGTCTCTGCATTCACTTTCAATATAATATTAGATCAAACACTGCCAAAGTGAAAAAAAAAAATACCCTAGAGTTTCCCCGTAGCTTCCCCGTAGTTAATCACAATAATTCCATAGTATCCCAGTTTAAACACTTCAAAATCTGGTCACCTTATCCTGGTAATATTGACAGCATTGACTTTCTCCACTATAGAGGACCAAATGGCCTCTTTGGTAGCATAACTGATGTTAGCTGCGGCTTTTCCAAATAACAACTTCATGCTGAGTGACATCAGACATAAGGACCTTCAGCTTCTCCTCAGAAAATGTTTCTTTTCTTTTCCGTGTGCCAAGAGGACTTTGCTACCCTTCCTCTGACATATTTTATTTGTTTGGTTTGATTTTCATGCTCCAAAAATCTCATACAGAGCCTACTACTCTCTGTACTCCTAACTCAACTCACCTCTGGGCTGTAAATGAATTTCCAAGTGAGCAAAAAAGTCAGATTCACAAAAATTATTTGGGGCGGAGTTGAGACAAGACCACCTGAGCTGAAAGGTCAGTGTAGTAGTTCCTTCAAATTTTACAATCACATACTGCCAATAAAGGGGTACAAGGACCCCTAGCACCCCTCATAGTTTCATAACCTCATCATAGCTTTTCTTGAGATGGTATCTATTCCTATGGCTTTTCGGTTCTGTGCACTCCGCTTAGATTTACAGACGTTTCAGAAGTTCACAGGAAGGGTTTCAACAATGACAGGTAATACATAAAGGCACGTTCCAATCACTACTGTGAAACACAACAACAATAACAACAGCTTTCCCCCCCCAATACTTCCCACTCCAAGCGTCCTCTGCTGCTAATTAGCATGTTGATGGAAGGCCGGCTCAATATAATGCTACTACTGTAAGTATAAACCACTGGCAAACTGTACTTGAATAGATTTAAAAATAACAATTAACAGCGTACCAGTAAGTCAAATCAAGTGATACCGCCTACATCACATATGTACTAACCTATTTTATTTTAGCTTATCAAGTACCCAAACAATTTGATTTACTGGACATTTTTCTTTCTAAAACCATACAATATAGTTCTAGCTGCACTGGCTTGTACAAATGGGTTGTATTAATTACAAGTTTAAATAATAGAGTGCTGCTTGCATCAATTAAAAAAAAAAAGCAAAAAAAGAACAATGCATCATCAAATAACCAGTTAACATAACATCTTAGTGTCGCATACGGTGCAGTACTACTGCATTAAACTTCAAGCTTTACCAGCTGTACAATGATACAGTAATTGTGTTTTTGAGCAACATTGACCACTACTACTATCTGGGCTTATCACCCAGTGGGAGGACTTGGAGTGATAAGGACATTTTATAGATCCTTAAAAAATGTGAATTGTAATGTAAATTAATAAACTATATTCATCTACATTACGCAATACAAACTACAAACATTTAGCATAATGAGCAGTGTTGCCTGTCATGCCCTGGGGTTACATAAGTAAACAAACAAAACATTTTGTTCAAACATTTGTGTGCCTTCACTTATTTTAGTGTTACCACATATCTTCTGATTGAGTGTTGTATTGTTATGAATGACCAGACAAATTGCTTCAATGACTGTACTGTTGTTGCACAAAGGACCTTGTTTGTCTGTGATGTGTCTGTCTGCTGCCTGCTGCCTGCACAGTAATCTCAATATCTCTATCTCGTTTCCTCTTGAATCATACAAGTAAAGATGACTGCTTTTAAAGACAGGTGTTTTAGAACTGCCATAAGGGCACTGTTGTGCGTGAAAAACATATTGATCCAGAATTATTATTATTTTTTGCTTCTTTAGGTATTTCCTGCTTATTATTGTTCATATTATTGTTTGTGTAGTGTCAGTGATTTATGTATTTATTTCTGTGATACACATTAGTGCCATTTCTAGTCATAAGTGACATAGGGCCCCCGGCCGCTAGGGGTCTCCCTAGCTATAAATAAATAAATAAATAAATAAATACATTTTCTTTTACATTGATTTTCGTAAATGATCACAGTGATCAATTTTCAAAGAATTTACAGATTTTGTCTGTGAGTGAATCATGCCCAGGGCCATCATGGAATCATGCATCATTCATGCATGTGCTAGACACCTGCCACCTGCAACTGCATTGCATTTGGTTCGCCTGCTAACGTTTAGATGTAGGGGAAAAAAAGATCAGCTTCCGGTAGCTTCTTTGAGGATTGTGACCAAATTATGTTTGAAAATAGATCAAGAATTTACCAATCTGGCGCGAAGAAGCCTAAAAAAGAGAAAAACTGAAGAAGGAAAACAACAAGAGAAAGGTAAGGTATTATTTGATTTTGCTTCATTTTTATTGCTGTAGCTTGCTTGCATACTGGCTGTGCCCACATTACTGTGACTGTGATCTCGGGCTGTACAGACACTGGGGCATGTCAAATTCACGCCACAAAGACGTTTTTCATTAGTCAGTTTCACAAGTTACTCTGTACTCTAGTTTACAGTGCAGTACTGACATGAAACAGAGAAAAAAACAACCAATTACACATTTCTTTCTGAAGAAGCCAACTCTTGGTAAGAAACAATGTTAAGTGAATTTATCATACTGTTGTTTATAAGATGATAACTTTTACCTTTGTAACATGAATAGGATCTGCAAGAGGTTTGTTCACCTTTTTTTTTTTTCTAAATATTTATTTGTATATTGTATGTTTGCTCATACATATGTGTGCTCATACAAAAGTTTACAAGACAGTAGGCTTAAGCCTATGTTGATTTGAAGTCGTGCCAAGTGGAGTGGGCTTGATGTGCACTTTTAATGCTACAGAAATAAACACAAACAAAATAAACACCTAGCTCCTTCGGTGCACTAAATAAACAGTTTTTTTTGTTTGTTTACCGGTTCAACCAAAAACACTTGTTATACACAGTACTCACACATGGACTGCTCGGATAACAGTGTACAATGTCCAGTGTCCTTCTACTCAGCAGCCTTGAGCAGACTGACTGTTGCCTTTTTATATTAGTTACCTGGCTGTAATTTACAATAATGCTAGATGAACACAATTAACAAATAATTAAACAATTAACAAATACACGTGTTTGGCAGGGAGGATCTTTAACCCAATCCCTGCTGTACTGTCTCTCTCTCTCTCTCTCTCTCTCTCTCTCTCTCTCTCTCTCTCTCTCTCTCTCTCTCTCTCTCTCTCTCTCTCTCCATCTCTCTCTCTATCTCTCTCTCTCTCTCTGTCTCTCTCTCTCGTGGAGGATTGTGGGAAGGGGTTGCAAAAGGGTGGAACACCGGTGCGGTAGGACCAGGAAATTTAAAACTTTATTTATTTATTTATTTATTTATTTATTTTGATAGTTACTTAGTTGTTCTTTTTGGGTGTTTGTTTGTTCGTAGGTTAGTGGTGTGTGTGTGTTTGTTTGTTTGTTTGTAGGGTGGTGGTGTGTGTTTGGAGATCCCGTTATGGGGTCTCGTTCAGGAGGGCTGGGGGCTCTCACCCGCCGACACGGGGTCCGTTGCCTGCCTGACCCCGGGGTTTCGGTGGAGGAGTGCCTGCTGGCAGTAGGAGAGGTGGTGGGGTTTGAGAATATTATGTCGGCGTCAAGAATGAATAAAGCGCTGGTAATATTTTTAGTGGAGGTGTCTCTGGTACACAAGCTGGTAGAGGAAGGATTTACAGTGAAAGGTGAATTTGTTCAGGTTTCCCCTCTAGTAACCCCGGTTACGAAAGTTATTATTTCTAATGTGCCTCCGTTTTTAAAAAATGAGCAATTAGAAAAGAATTTAGCTCGTTTTGGTAAACTGGTGTCCCCGATTAAGGGAATCCCGCTGGGGTGCAAAAATAATAGTGTTAGTCACGTCATGTTGTTTAGAAGGCAGGCATTTGTCTTACTAAATGATCTTAATCAAGTCATTAATGTTGCCTGGAATTTTAACGTAGGAGGGATGAATTGTGTGGTGTTCGTCAGTTCCGAAACGATGAGGTGTTTTTACTGTGAAGAACAGGGACACCAGAGGAAAGCCTGCCTGAGAAAGGAGGCTAGAGCGGAGACAGGGCTGGATCAGGGCAATGCTGGCGGGGAGGAAGTCAGGGGTGTTGGGGGTGAGCGGGAGGAAGAGTCGGCTTCTGCACCGCAGCCACAGAGTGAGCCCGTGCTGACCGAGGAGGAGGCGATCCAAAAGGAAACCGGAGCAGAACCACCAACACCACGGCCTCGCACAAAGAGACCCAGCTGTAGCCTGTCACTGACGGGTTCGGAGGATAATACAGCTACTACTGAGAATAGTGAAGAATCATTCAAGGTAGTAGCGAAAAAGACACGATTTCAACGGAAGGCTGCAGAGCTGCTGGATGGCAGAGCGCAGCCAGTGCAGAGCTCCGAACCCGTGCAGACAGGGAGACTGCGGGCTCCAGACGGGGCATCAGTCCCTCCCAACGCGGAGGAAGAGAACACAGCGCAGGGTGAGCCGGGCGCGGTGCAAGACTCTCCACTTGCTGAATCTCAGCCGCCTGAAGTAGTGATGGCTGTGGCAGAGACTGGTGTCGAGGAGTTGGAGGGAGCTGCGGAGGAGCAGATTCTCGGGACCGAGTGAGAGGATAGCGCGGATGAGATGGAGGGGGAGCTCTCTGACTCTTTGCTTATCTCAGACATCCCTGATAGCCAACCCGTCAGTAAGAAAAAGTTATACACGCTTGAGCAGGTAAATTATTTTATGATAGAAACAAAAGGGAAAAGGGGAGTAGAAATAGAGAGTTTTTTCCCTGATCTTAGGTTATTTCTCCACTCCACTCACGTTATAACAAGGAAAGCCACAATAGAAGAATTTGATCAGCCAAAATGTTATAGATTAAAAAAAAAATGTTCTTATTTTATTACTTGTTTTAGTCTGTTAGTTTTTTTAGCTATGATGGAAAGGTGCGTTTTTGTTTCTTTTAATCTAAACAGCTGCAGACAGTCTTTGAAGAGGGCGCACCCTCCTCTGCCACAGTGAAGGTGTCTGCCTACGCAGATGATGTGACTGTGTTTGTGAGTGGGGATGCAGATGTCCAAGCACTGCAGCAGACTCTAAATGAGTTCCAGAGAGCATCTTCTGCCAGAGTAAACTGGGCAAAATGTGACACCTTCCTATCAGGCAGCTGGGATGAGGGCACCCCTCCTTTCCTGCCTGAGGGGCTGAAATGGAACAGAACAGGCATTAAAGTGTTGGGGATGCACCTCGGAACAGAAAACTACATGAAAAAGAACTGGGAGGGTTTGTTGGACAGGGTGAGAGGGAGGCTGCAGAGGCGGAAGGGACTGCTGGCTCAACTGTCCTTCAAGGGCTGGGTGCTTGTTATTAATAATCTGGTGGCCTCTAGCTTGTGGCACAAGCTGGTATGCCTGGACCCACCCCAGAGCCTGGTGAAGGAGATCCAGAGAGTGTTGCTGTAGTTCTTTTGGAGCGGGAGACACGGTTTGAGGCCGGCAGTCCTCTACCTCCCTAGTGATGAGGGGGGACAGGGGCTAGTCAGCATTGCCAGCAGGGTGGCAGCCTTCAGACTGCAGGCGGTTCAGAGACTCCTGTACACTGAGGAGGAGGCTCATTGGAAGAGGCTGGCCTGTTTCCTTCTCAATAGAATTGGGGGGCTGGGGTTAGGAAAACACCTGTTTTTAATTGAGAACACCAGTTTTAGTAAAGCAGGACTTCCTCCTTTTTATCAAAGTATTTTAAAAGCCTGGCAGCTGATGAGGGTGGAAAGGGATGTGGAGTCCTTGACAGGGGAGGACCTGTTTGAGGAGCCCCTATTTTTTAATCCACTCTTTCCAGTTAAGTTCCTCCAGTCGATGACGCTCTGTGCCAGTTTTTTAAAAGCAGGTGTAACCAGGATGGTCCACCTGTTAAACCTTGAGCTCTCCTGCTGGCTAACTGCCTCCCAGCTAACTGCACAGCTAGGCTGGCACTCAGAGAGGCTTGCAGAAAGACTGATGGGTGAGTTGAGGGGCTGCCTCTCCCCGCGGCTCAAGGCAGTCCTGAGGGAGGAGTTGTCCAGAGGCACAGAGCAGAGACAGCTTTCCTTATTTCCAGGGATGATTGTGTCACCAGCAGTAGGTGAGGAAGGTGAGGGGGGTGGAGAGAATGGAGGGACTTTGCTTAAATTGCAGAATGTGGAGGAAATTATCTTTCACACAATGAGTGGAAAACATATATACAAATTGTGTGTTAAAGCCACAGAGTATAGTAGGCTAAGGGGTCTGGTAGACTCTAAGTGGCGAGCTTACTTGGCTGTAGAGGAGGGGCACAGGCTGGTGTGGAGGGTGGTGTACAAGCCGCCTCTCGCCAAGAGAGTGGGGGACCTGCAGTGGAAGATTCTACACTGCATTGTGTCCACAGGCAGGTTTCTCCATAGAGTGGACTCCAGCATCAGTGAGCAGTGCTATTTTTGCTCAGCAGAGGAAACTCTCTTTCATGCCTACAGTGAGTGTGAGAGGCTGCGGCCACTTTTTAATTTACTGCAGGGAATCCTGAATAATTTAGGGGTCGTTTTTAGTAAGGAGCTTTTTATTTTTGGGGTTCAATACGGTTTTAAAATGAAAAACAGGTGTGTTCTTATTAATTTTTTAATTGGACAGGCAAAATTGGTTATTTTAAAGACAAGGAAAAATAAACTCTCTGGTTCTGGGCTGACCAGTTTAGTGGTTCAGTTCAGGGTGCTCGTGGTCAGCCAGATCAGAGTAGAGTTTGAGTATTTTAAACTGGTCAGTAACCTGGAGGACTTTCAGGAGAGGTGGTGTGTGGGAGACGCCTTGTGTGCTGTGAGTGAGGAGGGGGAGCTCCAGTTTTTGTTCTAATTTTATTTAATTTTTGTTTTACAGTGTTTTATTTTGGCTTTTAACTGTTTTCAACAAAGAAAAAAAACTCTGTTTAATATTGATTTTTTAATGATCCTTTTATTTTGTTTAAAATCTGTTTTTAAGGAGAACACTATGTATTTTAGTATTTTTAAAATTTTGCTGAGTCAGTAGGAATCTTAACTTTTGTTGTGTTTTACCTTTATTTGAATTTTAATGGATTTTATTTGGAATATTTAAATAAAGGATCTTAAAAGTCAAAGTCTCTCTCTCTCTCTCTCTCTCTCTCTCTCTCTCTCTCTCTCTCTCTCTCTCGTGGAGGATTGTGGGAAGGGCTTGCAGAGAGGTGGAACGCCGGTGCGGTAGGACCGGGAAATTTAAAACTTTATTTATCTATTTATTTATTTATTTATTTATTTATTTATTTATTTTGTTTGTTTGATAGTTACTTAGTTGTTTTTTTTGTGTGTTTGTTTGTTCGTAGGTTAGTGGTGTGTGTGTGTGTGTTTGTTTGTTTGTAGGGTGTTTGGAGATCCCGTTATGGGGTCTCGTTCAGGAGGGCTGGGGGCTCTCACCCGCCGACACGGGGTCCGTTGCCTGCCTGACCCCGGGGTTTCGGTGGAGGAGTGCCTGCTGGCAGTAGGAGAGGTGGTGGGGTTTGAAAATATTATGTCGGCGTCAAGAATGAATAAAGCGCTGGTAATATTTTTAGTGGAGGTGTCTCTGGTACACAAGCTGGTAGAGGAAGGATTTACAGTGAAAGGTGAATTTGTTCAGGTTTCCCCTCTAGTAACCCCGGTTACGAAAGTTATTATTTCTAATGTGCCTCCGTTTTTAAAAAATGAGCAATTAGAAAAGAATTTAGCTCGTTTTGGTAAACTGGTGTCCCCGATTAAGGGAATCCCGCTGGGGTGCAAAAATAACAGTGTTAGGCACGTCATGTCGTTTAGAAGGCAGGCGTTTGTCTTACTAAATGATCCTAACCAAGTCATTAATGTTGCCTGGAATTTTAACGTGGAAGGGATGAATTGTGTAGTTTTTGTCAGTTCCGAAACGATGAGATGTTTTTACTGTGGAGAACAGGGACACCAGAGAAAAGCCTGCCCGAGAAAAGAGGCTAGAGCGGAGACAGGGCAGGATCAGGGCGATGCTGGCGGGGAGGAAGTCGGGGGTGTTGGGGGTGAGCGGGAGGAAGAGTCGGCTCCCCCAGCGCAGCCGCAGAGCGAGCCCGTGCTGACCGAGGAGGGGGCGATCCAGAAGGAAACCGGAGCAGAACCACCAACACCACGGCCTCGCACAAAGAGACCCAGCCGCAGCCTGTCACTGACGGGTTCGGAGGATAATACCGCTACTACTGAGAATGGTGAAGAATCATTCAAGGTAGTAGCGAAAAAGACACGAATTCAGCGGAAGGCTGCAGAGCTGCCGGATGGCAGAGCGCAGCCAGTGCAGAACTCCGAACCCGTGCAGACAGGGAGACTGCGGGCTCCAGGCGGGGCGTCAGTCCCTCCCAACGCGGAGGAAGAGAGCACAGCGCAGGGTGAGCCGGGCGCGGTGCAAGACTCTCCGCTAGCTGAATCTCAGCCGCCTGAAATAGTGCCGGCTGTAGCAGAGACCGGTGTCGGGGAGTCGGAGGGAGCTGCGGAGGAACGGATTCTCGGGGGCGAGCGAGAGGACAGCGCGGATGAGATGGAGGGGGAGCTCTCTGACTCCTCGCTTATCTCAGACATCCCTGATAGCCAACCCGTCAGTAAGAAAAAGTTATACACACTTGAGCAGGTAAATGATTTTATGATAGAAACAAAAGGGAAAAGGGGAGTAGAAATAGAGAGTTTTTTCCCTGATCTAAGGTTATTTCTCCACTCCGCTCACGTTATAACAAGGAAAGCCACAATAGAAGAATTTGATCAGCCAAAACGTTATAGATTAAAAAAAATTGTTCAGAAAATTAAAAAGGATCTTAAAAGTGGTTCAAAATCTCTTGTTTAAAAATGGCTGTGTTTTATGAAACTTCTTTTATTACTTGTTTTAGTGTGTTAGTTTTTTTAGCTATGATGGAAAGGTGCGTTTTTATTTCTTTTAATCTAAACGGCTGCAGACAGTCTTTTAAGAGGGCGCAGCTAGTCGGGTTTTTAGAGCAGAAGCAGGCGGGGGTGGTGTTTCTGCAGGAAACGCACTCGGATCAGGAGAATGAGGAGGCGTGGCGAGCGGAGTGGAAGGGGCTGTGCGTGATGAGTCACGGCGCTAGTACCAGTGCAGGAGTAGCCGTGCTTTTTAAACCCAGCCTGGGGGCAGTTTTACTAGATATAGATGAAATCGAGAAAGGGAGGATTTTAAAAGTAAGAGCTAGGCTGGGCAGTACAGTGTATGTTTTTATTAATATTTATGCCCCCAATAGAGGGGGCGAACGAATTTTATTTTTTAAGAAATTAAAGCAAGCTCTTTTTAATATTAATAATAATGATGTGGTGGTAGTAGGAGGAGATTTTAATTGTACTGTTAATTTTAATATTGATAGAAATAATGATGAACCACACCCTCAGTCCTCCAGAGAGTTGGCTGCATTGTTAGAGTCCAGTGACCTGGTTGACATATGGAGATGCCTGCACCCCAGTTCAAGACAATACACCTGGTCTCAGTATCACACAGACTGTGTATATAGAGCAAGACTAGACCGGTTTTATACTTCAAAAAACGATTTAAATAAATTTATCAAAGCAAGAATCATCCCCAGTAGTCTCTCTGACCACCACTGTCTATTAATTACAGTATTAATTCAATCAGAACCCCACAGAGCATCTTACTGGCATTTCAATGTAAAATTATTACAAGATGTAAAATTTAAGCAACAATTCAAACTTTTTTGGATAATTTGGAAAAAAGAAAAAGCACAATATAAAGATTTAAGACAGTGGTGGGACATTGGCAAAATACAAATTAAATGTTTTTGTCAACAATATACTATAAATGCAACCAGGTCACTGAACACAGCCGTGAGAGAACTGGAGTCCAAAATCCTCCTCCTAGAGGAAAGGTTAAATTCAGAATTTAAAGAACAGACCCTGGAGAACCTAAAGGAGCAGAAAATCGCGCTGGGGAGCTTGCTGAAGGAAAGAGTGAAGGGGGCGATTGTGCGTTCCAGATTCATGGAGTTGAGAGACATGGATGCCCCCACTAGTTTCTTCTTCAACCTGGAGAGGAAGAGAGCGGACAGTAGACAGCTGTGTTGTATCAGGACTCCTGGTGGGAAAGAACTGCACACCCGGGAGGAAATCAGCAGAGAGGCGGTGCGTTTTTACAAGGAACTTTATAATAAAGAACTGTGCAACATAGAGGACACTGAGCGGCTGCTCCAGGGGTTACCCAGCCTCAGTGAGAAGGAGCAGATTCAGCTGGACGCACCGCTGACCCACCAGGAGATGACCGCCGCTGTCAAGCAGCTCTCCAGCGGAAAGGTTCCCGGGATCGATGGACTGCCAGCAGAATTTTATAATAATTTCTGGGATATAATGGGGGAGGATTTGCTCCAGGTTCTGAGAGAGAGCCTCAGCCACAGGGAGCTGCCTCTTAGCTGCCGTAGGGCAGTGGTTACACTGCTGCCCAAGAAGGGAGACCTATGCCAGCTTAAAAATTGGAGACCTGTGTCAATTTTATGTTCTGATTTAAAGATTTTATCCAAAACAATCGCTAATAGATTAAAAAGTGTTATTGGAACTGTAATACATATGGATCAAACATATTGTATACCGGGTCGCTCTATTTTTGATAACTTGTTTTTTATTCGAGATTTTTTAACTGTAAGTGATATTTGTGATTTTAATGTAGGAATGGTCTCCCTGGATCAAGAGAAGGCTTTCGACAGAGTCGACCACACCTACCTCTTTCATACACTGGAAGCCTTCGGGTTCGGTCCTGGTTTTATTTCTTATATTCGGCTTTTATATTCCAACATTTTTAGTATTTTAAAGATCAACAATGGGCTGAGTCAGCCCTTCCCAGTGTGCAGGGGTATAAGGCAGGGCTGTGCCCTGTCTGGTATGCTGTATTCACTGGTTATAGAGCCCCTGCTGCACCTGCTGAGGGTCAGGCTAGCTGGATGGACAGTGCCCTCCTCGCCCTCCACACCCTCCTCTGCCACAGTGAAGGTGTCTGCCTACGCAGACGATGTGACTGTGTTTGTGAGGGGGGATGCAGATGTCCAAGCGCTGCAGCAGACTCTAAATGAGTTCCAGAGAGCATCTTCTGCCAGAGTAAACTGGGCAAAATGTGACACCTTCCTGTCAGGCGGCTGGGATGAGGGCACCCCTCCTTTCCTGCCTGAGGGGCTGAAATGGAACAGAACAGGTATTAAAGTGTTGGGGGTGCACCTCGGAACAGAAAACTACATGAAAAAGAACTGGGAGGGTTTGTTGGATAGGGTGAGGGGGCGGCTGCAGAGGTGGAAGGGACTGCTGGCTCAACTGTCCTTCAAGGGCCGGGTGCTTGTTATTAATAATCTGGTGGCCTCTAGCTTGTGGCACAAGCTGGTATGCTTGGACCCACCCCAGGGCCTGGTGAAGGAGATCCAGAGAGTGTTGCTGGAGTTCTTTTGGAGCGGGAGACACAGTTTGAGGCCGGCAGTCCTCTACCTCCCTAGTGATGAGGGGGGGCAGGGGCTAGTCAGCATTGCCAGCAGGGTGGCAGCCTTCAGACTGCAGGCGGTTCAGAGACTCCTGTACACTGAGGAGGAGGCTCATTGGAAGAGGCTGGCCTGTTTCCTTCTTAATAGATTTGGGGGGCTGGGGTTAGGAAAACACCTGTTTTTAATTGAGAACACCAGTTTTAGTAAAGCAGGACTTCCTCCTTTTTATCAAAGTATTTTAAAAGCCTGGCAGCTGGTGAGGGTGGAAAGGGATGTGGAGTCCTTGACAGGGCAGGACCTGTTTGAGGAGCCCCTATTTTTTAATCCACTCTTTCCAGTTAAGTTCCTCCAGTCGATGACGCTCTGTGCCAGTTTTTTAAAAGCAGGTGTAACCAGGATGGTCCACCTGTTAAACCTTGAGCTCTCCTGCTGGCTAACTGCCTCCCAGCTAACTGCACAGCTAGGCTGGCACTCAGAGAGGCTTGCAGAAAGACTGATGGGTGAGTTGAGGGGCTGCCTCTCCCCGCGGCTCAAGGCAGTCCTGAGGGAGGAGTTGTCCAGAGGCACAGAGCAGAGACAGCTTTCCTTATTTCCAGGGATGATCGTGTCACCAGCAGTAGGTGAGGAAGGTGAGGGCGGTGGAGAGAATGGAGGGACTTTGCTTAAATTGCAGAATGTGGAGGAAATTATCTTTCACACAATGAATGGAAAACAGATATACAAATTGTGTGTTAAAGCCACAGAGTATAGTAGGCTAAGGGGTCTGGTAGACTCTAAGTGGCGAGCTTACTTGGCTGTAGAGGAGGGGCACAGGCCGGTGTGGAGGGTGCTGTACAAACCGCCTCTCGCCAAGAGAGTGGGGGACCTGCAGTGGAAGATTCTACACTGCATTGTGTCCACAGGCAGGTTTCTCCATAGAGTGGACCCCAGCATCAGTGAGCAGTGCGCTTTTTGCTCAGCAGAGGAAACTCTCTTTCATGCCTACAGTGAGTGTGAGAGGCTGCGGCCACTTTTTAATTTACTGCAGGGAATCCTGAATAATTTAGGGGTCGTTTTTAGTAAGGAGCTTTTTATTTTTGGGGTTCTATACAATTTTAAAATGAAAAACAGGTGTGTTCTTATTAATTTTTTAATTGGACAGGCAAAATTGGCTATTTTAAAGACAAGGAAAAATCAACTCTCTGGTTCTGGACTGACCAGTTTAGTGGTTCAGTTCAGGGTGCTCGTGGTCAGCCAGATCAGAGTAGAGTTTGAGTATTTTAAACTGGTCAGTAACCTGGAGGACTTTCAGGAGAGGTGGTGTGTGGGAGACGCCTTGTGTGCTGTGAGTGAGGAGGGGGAGCTCCAGTTTTTGTTCTAATTTTATTTAATTTTTGTTTTACAGTGTTTTATTTTTGGCTTTTATCTGTTTTCAACAAAGTAAAAAAACACTGTTTAATATTGATTTTTTAATGATCCTTTTATTTTGTTTAAAATCTGTTTTTAAGGAGAACACGATATATTTTAGGATTTTTTAAATTTTGCTCAGGCAGTAGGAATCTTAACTTTTGTTGTGTTTTACCTTTATTTGAATTTTAATGGATTTTATTTGGAATATTTAAATAAAGGATCTTAAAAGTCTCTCTCTCTCTCTCTCTCTCTCTCTCTCTCTCTCTCTCTCTCTCTCTCTCTCTCTCGTCTATATATATATATATATATATATATATATATATATATATATATGTATATATATATAGGAAGTATTCACTCCCTTTGGATGTTTTCACAGTTTGTTGTGTTATAACCTGAAATCTTGATATATTTAAATGGGATTTTTTTTTTTTTTTTTTTTTTTTTTTTGAAAAAACCTACTCAACACTTTCAATGTGTGAATAAAATGGGGGTGTGTAGCAGGAAATGGCATTGTGGTGACTCAGACCAGAAGGAGAAACAACATAAACAAATGTACGGTGCAGTGGCGCATGCGCTGTTTTATTTAAAGAAAACAAAAATAAATAAAATATTTAAACAAAAATAAACTCTGCTCACAGAGCAAAATAAAAGGTTTAAACAAAAACAAATCATGAACACAAAAATAAACTACACACATAGGTCAGGCTGGGCAGATTTTATTTATTTCATTTTATATATCACTATCAATATCTCGCTCTCGCTCTCGCTCTCGCCTCTGTACAGCCACCTGGAGTGAAGAGAGCTGCAGGTATTTATACAGATGACCATCTCCCGATTAGCAACAAATGAATCACTTAATTAATAAAAAGGATGGGGTACCAGAAGGTCTTCCATGGAGGTAGAGAAGCCCCGGGGTCCAGGTTTGAATCTGTAGCAGGGGGAGAGGGGTCTCTGAAACATCCCCCTCTTCTTTGTAGCATGTCAGGCAGCATATCACTATTAATATCTCGCTCTCGCGTCCTTACAGCCACCCGGAGTGAAGACAGCTGCAGGTATTTATACAGGTGACCATCTCCCGATTTAGCAATAAATGAATCATTTAATTAATTAGGGAGATGGCCACCTTCTGCATGAGTTTTTAAATTGGATGGGGCTTCTCATCCACGCAGCAAAACAAAATGCACGGCGGTTCGCCGTCATCTATAAATAAAAGTAAATAATAAATAAACACAAAACACAGTACAGGGGTGGAGGGGAAGCCCATTTCTAAAATAAGCACTATACAGGGCTGCTTGTCCTGTTACAGGGTGTGAAAAAACAAATCAATTAAAAATAAAAAGCTGAAAAGTATTCATTAGATAAATATTCACCCCCTTTGCTATGACATGCCTAAATAAGTTCAGAATTGCCTTCAGAATTCACACAATAAGTTAAATGGAGTCCATCTGTGTGCAATAAAAGCGATTCACATGATTTCAGATTAAATACACCTGTCTCTGTAAGGTCCCACAATTGGGTAATGCATTCAAAGCAAAGATACTACCATGAAGACCAAGGAGCTTTCAAAACAACTCCGGGATAAAATTGTGGAAAGGCACAGATCAGGGGAGGGGTATAAAACGATTTCAAAGGCATTGATTATCCCTTAGAGCACAGTCTAGTCAATCATTAAGTAGTGGAAGGTATACTGCACCACCCAGAATCTGCTTAGAGCAGGCCGTCCTCCCAAACTGAGCAGCCGGGTAAGAAGGGCATTGGCCAGAGAAGCCACCAGGAGGCCAATGACAACTCTGAAAGACCTACAGCGTTTCAAGACTGAGATGGGAGAAATGGTCCATATGTCAATAATAGTTGAGGTACTCCACAAATCTGGCCTGTATGGAAGAGTGTCAAGAAGGAAGCCATTTCTGAAAAAAGCCCATGTAAAATCCCACTTGGAAACACTCAAAAAGGCTTGTGGGAGACTGAAAAGATGTGGCAAAAGATTCTGTGGTCCAATGAAACAAAAATTGAACTATTTTGCCTAAATACAAAGTGTTATGTCTGGCGCAAACCCGACACAGCCCATCACCCAGGTAACACCCTCCCTACTGTGAAGCATGGTGGTGGTAGCATCATATTATGGGGATGATTTTCATTGGCAGGGACTGGGAAGCTTGTCAGAGTAGAGGGCAACATGGATGGAGCTAAATATAGGCATTTCCTTGAGGAAAACCTGCTTCATTCTGCAAAAGACCTAAGCCTGGGACAGAGTTTCACCTTTCAGCAGGACAGTAACCCAAAGCAAACAGCCAAAGCGACACTGGAGTGGCTTAAAAACAAGAAAGTGAATGTCCTAGAGTGGCCCAGTCAAAGTGTTGAGTAAGTTGTGTAAATCAACGGGAAAGAAAAAATCCCATTTAAATGCATCAAGATTTCAGGTTGTAACACAACAAACTGTGAAAACGTCCAAGGGGTGAATACTTATTATAGGCACTGTACATATATAGGGCCATGCTTATTTCCATTCAGGTGTTCGCATCTGGCCAGGGTAGTTGGCTCCTTTTCCACAGCAACTTTTATTTCCTTCACGAAGTGGTAAAAGATTATTAAATGTCCACAAAACAGACAGCATCTCAGTTTTATGTCTTATTCACAAGTCCAGTGTCCTTCCCAAGAGTACAAATGGATGAGTAAGGAAAATGAGAAGGACTGACAGAAACAAATATAGTGCCCGTGATCAGATTATTTAAACCTACATCATGAAAAAAAAAAAAAAAAAGGTATCCACAAAATATATAATCATCAAGAAAATAAGGGGAGAAACCCTATCCTACAAAGTCAGTTCATCATTGTGCCAGGGAAAAAACCCTGCTGGTGTAAATAGTGTGTGGTGGAAGGTATTTCTGGGTACTGGTTATTCCTAGGGTCAACAAAAGCAAAACGGGAGGCAGGGCTTTTTCTTGTAGAGTGCCTAAATTATGGAATGCTCTGCCTTTATTTGTCAAGGAAGTTGTGACCGTTAAAATTTTCAAGTCAAGACTGAAAACACACTTTTATAAAATGGCTTTCTTATCTTGGTGGGTTTTAATGTAACTTTAAAATTGCTGTTTTTGTATCATTATGTGTATACTGTTATTTAAATGGTCTGACTATGACAGTCGTATGTGTGACATGCTATACAAATGTATTGTTGTTGGGTTTTTTCTGCTTTTTGTACTGTACAGTGCTTTTTTCCTGCCAACAATCACAGGTGTGTTCATTCTCCATATGAGGTAATTGAGTGCTAATTGGAGAATGGCTACCTGTATATAAAGAAAGGAGGAATCTTTTGTCTGGTGGAGGGTGTTTGAGTTTGGAGTATATGCATTTAACTGTGTACTTTGTGCATTGGTCAGTGAAGGTGAATGCCCAGCCTGAAAGCAGTGTTTGCACAGTGTTGTTTTGTTTAAACCTTTTATTTTGGCCACTGTGTCTTGTTTATTTGTTCCCAGTTTTATTTGTGTTGATTCAACATACAGAGACAGAGCTTGAACTGCAGCTTTTCTGAGTCTCATTCCTGTCCCACAGCGCTATCCTGTCACAATCATATATAATTAATGGCTTCGTCAGGCTAGCAGGTTCAAACCTCAGTTTGAACTCCCCTATTCTCGAAGGAGCAGATTCGGAGCTCTGGCAAAGAGGTTGTTTTAAAGGTACTCCAGGAATGTGTTTATATCTCCAGGCATCAACAATGAAATCCAGAATAAGGGATGAATTTAGTAGCCTGTCAAAAAGTTCAACTACATCTTTACAATTTGTAATCTATTGAATATTACCACAGTTGTAATAAAAGGCAGAATAATACAATTAACAAAAAAATAATAATAATCCTCCTTTATTTAGTATGTAGTATATTATATTCACAATATTTTGTGATCGGCAATCTGCTGGTTTAGGACAGAATACCAAACAGTAATTCTTAAAACTTACATTGTATACATTTGGATGCACAGAATCAAAAGACAGTATTTTTGAATCTTGGGAATGTATTTGGCAAAGGTATTATAAATAATAGTCTGCAATCTAAATGATTATCATGTTACCATTTACTTCCCATCTCAGCATAATTGTGTGCCGTTTAAAATGTTTACAACATCAATAAGATTAACCTCAAGCTAAAACTATAATAACTAACAATGATAAACTTTGTATTAAACAACATAAAATGGATCCAAAGGGACTCGAGAAACAATGCACAGGATAATCAGTATGTACTCTATCAAACATAGAAAACAGTTCAACCAGCCGCTGTTGATGTTAATAAAATGTAGCTGCACCTAATATGAGACTGGAAACACGCTCAGTATAAATAATTTTAAAACTGTATCCAGACTGTAAACTTTGAGTTGCTAAACAAAAATGAAATATTGATCTCATGCCCTTGTATTTTTGTTGACCTTTTATCTCAGAAAGCAAAAATTGGTGCAGCAACTGTTAAAATCACAGTGTATTCTGAATATGAGAATATATTTTAAATTAATGATTGGTATGTGTCTGTGACAGAAATACAATGAATCTTAGTTATAAAGCTCCCTCTTGACCTATGAGGGCGTTAAGCAGTGAGAACAGAGTTCTTTGGATGGGCTGGCCTGACAGTGCTTTCCCAGTGACTGGAAATCAGACAGTCTGGAAGAAGGTTGCAAGAATGCATTGACCCAGAAGGGAAATGCCATGGCAGCTGCAGATTGGAGATGCGGTTGCACTTGTTTACCAAGGGGTCATGCGTGACAGCACAAAAGGGGGTGGAGAATCGTAATCTTTTCCTTCACCTTTGGTTTTGTATTTTGAATCTAGAAGGACTGTGAGAAACCCCAGTGAAACGTAACCGAATCGAGTGTTTTGTTTGTTTTTCGTGTTGTTAGTTATTGTCTTTGTTTGTGAACCAGCAGACGGCTAACGTGTATCCAGAGCCATCACCTTGGGCCAGCAAAAAGCCGGAAGAACACTCCACCACAGTCACAAAATAAACTGTTATCAGTCATCAAGAGCACTGCTGCACTCACCCAGGACTGGTGACTGTGTTAGTATTATTGTGGCACAGATATTTTGTGTTTATTATTTGGACTGCAACCCATTATTGTTTCCTCCATGCAATACACACTGCACTGGATATCAATAAAAGCACCCTTTCCAAACTGGATTATAAACCTCTCTGTGTGTTTATTAATGCACTGCATCACCCCTACACCTGTATTCATTCAGCCACCTTATCACAGTGTCTCATGGTCTTTTGCTAGACTGTAACAGCAAATAAAAAAAAGCCTAGCAATGGCTGCAGTTGGCTAAGCTTCCCTGACTCATGCTTGTGTTGAAAATAATTTAATTTAGCATGGCTTCTGTCTTGTTCCCTTTTGTTCAGATCAAAGTGTATATCTCTTCCAATACATTTCAATTTCATTTGAAGCTTGCTGTGTTTCTTACTTACTTTGAAATAATGGAAGAGCAGATCTGCAACTCTTGTGCAGGCTTTTAGGAAAGCAGGGATTCAAATTCCATTATATAAAGGCATGCCTCCAAGTGCAATCCGAACTGTGCAGGAGCTGTGATTTTCACTGATCAAGAAGGACAGAAAGTCACTGATGTGTCCTGTAGCAGATGAGTAAATCTGCACAACCACGAAGAATGCCAGAGACTGCTTTGAGAGAGAGGGCACAATGTGGGAGAGTCATGAGGCAGATTGATATCTGCGAATACTGGATATACTGAAGAATTAAGATCCATTAATTAAGCAGCTTGATAGCTGTTCTGCTACTCATTTGTAGTTATTATGTTAGAGCTCTTTTCTAGGCTTATCCAGTTCAATAGTATGCAGTATGTATTAAATACAGTGACACCAATAGTTACTCAGTCACCCCAAGTTAATAGCAGTACATTCTAAAGTAGGTTTTATTCGTAGCTGCAACTGTCAAGAAGTATGTCAGTAATATAAATCCCTATCCACAAAACGAGGACTATCTGTATCAACATAATGTGTATCAACATCATGTACAAAGCAACACAGCAAGTGAAATGACAATACAACGTTTCCTGAAAGACTGTTCTGAAAATAGGGTGACATATCTATGAACAGATGTACTTGCATCTTCATATGTCCTCACATTGTGTTACTCTCAATAACTTAGCCTAAAGAACACCAAGTTCATCAAAATTACATAAGCAGTTCTCAAGATACATGTCAAAATGTTAACATGACTATGACGAAGTGCCAGCCCCTTTGTGTATTTTCTATTATATGTTGCGTGTGGTGTGTTAAATGTTGGTGTATAGTTATTGGTACACGGGATATAAACGGGTCTGTGTAACACGAGTGTTTAAAAATGTATATTTGTATTTAGGCACGGGATTGTACATCACTTCACGTACATTTAAAGTAGTTAATATGTGAGCACGAGGTTGCACATAATTAATTCACTTGCTGGGATTCAAGTGAATAATTAATTAGTAATTGAATTCCAGCACAACAGTATATATAGATGCACGTTTTACTCACTTGCGTTTGGGTGTTCGGTGAGTGGAGAATGAGAGAGAGAGTAGGAGCGTTAGAATTTCAATTGCTATTGCGTGCTGGTGGGACCAGCACGATACTTGTATTTATCTGCTCACCGTGTTTGTTAGTGTGTCTGTCCGTGCATTGTGTTTTGTTAAGTATAGTCAGTTTTTGTTTGTCTATTTATTTTGGCGTAAAGTGCCGTGTCCTGTTGTTTTCTGTTTGTTTAAACCTTTTATTTTCAATAAACCAGCACCAGCAGGCGTCACCATCATTTCAATTCATCCGTCCTGTTTTGTGTATTGATTTCCTGGTTCTGACGCCACCCACTTCGGCCGTCTCTGTGACAATGACATACAGGCAGACAGGTGGGTGTACATATTAAACAGAAGCCCTCATATATCCCCAGGATCTAGTACTCTATGCCAAACAGTGGCAAGTTTCAACACAATGTAATAAGTTTGTCAAATATATGAAACATGTAAAGTGTGCCTGTGGTGGTGAGCCCTGCCCCAGTGCGTATTTTGTGTTTTATATTGTATGTGGTGTGTATATATTGGTGCACAGGGTATAAATTGAGCGTGTGTCACGAATGATTTAAAATATATACAGTTGTAGTCAAAAGTTTAAATACCCCAATGGAAATTTATAATTTCTAGAAATTTCTCAGAAACAAAGAATTTTAGTAAAAATCTTTTGTAGCACAAGTTTTACTTTTGTGGATGAGGAAAAAAAAGTTACAAGAAATAGATGTCTATAATGATTTATTTCAGCATTTTTTTTTTTTTTTTGCAAAACTCCAAAAATGCTAATTCAAAAGTATTTATACCATTGCTATGATAGATACTATGATGGTATTGTCTAGAAGGTGTTAGAAATGTCAATATTATAATGTAGAACCTTATTTTTAGAGAGTATAAAAGGGTTAGGCATAGGATGATTGCTATCATTACCAATAAGTCAATAAGGGAAAAAGTAAAAACCTCTCTGAAGACCTTAGACAGAAAATCTTTTTTTTTTTTTTTTTGTCATAAATCTGGAGAAGGATACAAGAAGATTTCCATGCGTTTGAATACCCCAATTTCAACTATTGTTTCTATTATCAAGAAATACTCCTTCGGTCTGGAAGAAAGCAGGTTCTTTCACCAAGGACAAGTAGAAGAATTGTGAGGATGGTTAATAACAATCCGAAATTGACTGCCAAAGATATTCAAAGTCAATTGGCTGCAAGTGGAACTGGGGTTTCCATTTCAACTATAGTATTGCATGGTGAAGGTCTCAATGGTCACAGGTCAAGGAAAAAGCCGCTCAAAGGACAATCGTTTAAAGTTTGAAAAACAGCATTTGTATGATGGATATAAGTTCTGGACAAAGGTTTTATGGAGTGATGCAACAAAAAATTGAGCTATTTGGTCACACTGATAGTCGTTACATTAGGAGAAAGTCTGGTGAGGTGTAAAATGAAAAGAACACCATACCTACTGTCAGGCATTGAAATATCCTTTTATGGGGTTGTTTTTCCTATAATGGCACAGGAAATTTATTTCCAATACATGGTAAAATGGATTTCAAAGCACACCACAAGATATTGGCCAATCATCTGAAACCCTCTGCTGCAAGACAAAGCACACATCAAAATCTACTTAAGAATGGTTAAAGAACAATAAAATCAAGGTTGTGGAATGGCCGAGTTAATGGCCTAGTCCTGATCTAATGGTCGAGTCAATGGCCTAATCTGATTGAGAATCTTTGGTATGAGTTGAAGAAGGCTGTGCACAAGAGAAGTTATTGGAATTTCAATGAACTGGAACAATTTTGTGTTGAATAATGGTCAAAAATCATGCCAAAAGCTCATTGACAAACATCATAACCATTTAAAAGAGGTTCTTATTGCTAAAGGTGCCTCAACTGGCTCTTAATTAAATTGTCCTTGTCAAGGTATGAATACTTTTGAATGAGCATTTTTGGAGTTTTACAAAAAAAATGCTGAAATAAATCATTGTAGATATCTATTTCTTGTAACTTTTTTTGTGCTACAAAAGATTTTTCCTAAAATTATTTGTTTTCTAGAAATTTCTAGAAATTATAAATTTCCATTGGAGTATGTAAACTTTTGACTACAGTTGTATGTGTATTTAAGCACGGGATTGCACAAATTAGTTCACATGCTGGGATTCAAGTGAATGATTAATTAATTAATAATTGCATCCTGGCTCAGCTAGACTGAATTGATAAAAATTATTTTGTACATTTGAAATACACTGATCAGGGGACCATGCTTATTGGGAGTGAGCAATATCACAGTACCATCTAGTCTGTCTCTCTTTGAAACTGCCAGCAAAGGGGCTCTGTTCCAAATGGGCCCAATTGTGTGGTGGTTTTATAACTAGGACTACTGTGCGCACTGAGTGCTTATTTTCACTTCTGACCTAAACTGGATTTGAATCCCCCAGAGATGAAAGGACGATGCATTAATCCACTGCACTACCTTGTTTCCAATCACATTTTATTTAGAGAGAATTTGTTTTTGAAAATTTACCTCCATATCCCAATTACACATAATAATTAAAAAATTATTTAAGTACAATTTCATTTTATTTGCTCACAGACATTATCATACTTTTCTTTTGGCCTGTTCCAGGACACAATAAGCACTGCCCCAATTGTATAGTAAGCGGATGATGGATTGGAGTAATAATAATCTTCAAATCATTATTCAATGTCTCCCAAGAGGTTACTTGGTGACACTTTATGATATGTACAATATATAACCATTCATGTGGGTCTTGGTTGTAATAAGAGTAATTGTTTTAACATTACATGGGGAGTAATTCATAAATTGAGGATTTTTCATTGAATTAAATAAGAAATCATATTTCGGTTCCCATAAAATTGCTATGTTTTATTAGCACGGGCAACCTCAACAAGTCTCAAAGATGCAGATCATTATCAGACCTGTGGCTTTGGTAGGAGGATGGTTGATGGGATTGTACATTATTTTGTATCTTCTTTTCTTTCTCTTTTGTCTTCTATTTCTAATTATCTCCAGAATGCAGGACTAGCAGCGGCCCCAGGCAGAGGCCCCAGGAGGCACAAGCCAGGCAGTGGCCCCAGACGGTGCAAGCCAGGCAGCGGCCCCATTCGGCGCAAGCCAGGCAGTGGCCCCAGGTGGCGTAAGCCAGGCAGCGGCTCCAAACAATGCAAGCCAGACAGCGACCACAGGCTAAGCAGGACTGGCAGCAACCCAAAGAGAAGCAGAAGAGAGACAGGCAACCCCAGGCAATGCGGGACCTTCAGCACCCCCCAGGCGAAGTGGGACCATCGGCAACCCTAGGGGATATAAGACAGACACAGGCAGCCCCAGGCGATGCAGAGCACCAGGCAGCCCCAGGCGATGCAGATGTGGCATCCTTGGGCGGTGCGAGGCAGGTATCTTTGGGCTGTGCAAGGCAGGCATACTTGGGCTGTCCCTCGGGAGGCGATGGTGGCAGCGGACCCTCGAGAGGCGACGGCGGCAGCGGACCCTCGGGAGGCGACAGCAGGAGGGGAGCCAGGACTAGCTGTGGTGCTGGGGTTGGCCCTCTTCACAGCCACTGTGGCCGGGTGGTTTTCCCCCATGCTCCCCTCAGCAACCATTTCAGGGGCTGCTGAGGCCCGGTAGCTTCTTGTCCTGGTCCCTCCTATCATGAAGGGACAGGCAGCTCCTGCTCCTCTCCCTTGGGTAGTGTTGGAGACAGTGGCAGCTCCTGCTACTCTGCTCCTGGCGAAGACAGCAGGGGATCCTTCCCTTCTGGCTGCAGTGGGGGAACCAGCAGGTATTCTCCCTCTGCTGATGGAGGTGGGAGTGACAGGCAGTCCTCCCACGGCAGCGGAACAAGCAGATACTTTCCCTCTGCCGGTGGAGGTGGGAGCGGCACATAGTCCTCCCATGGAGGTGGAGGTGGAACCAGCAGGCATTCTCCCTCTGCTGGTAGGTACCTGGGCTGTGGACATTCGGCCTTCCTCCTCTTGGGCTGTGGACGCACCGTCTACCCCCTCTTGGGCTGTGGATGCACTGTCTCCCCCCTCTTGGGCTGTGGACGCACTGTCTCCTCCCTCTTGGGCTGTGGATGCACCATCTCCCCCCCTTGGGCTGTGGATGTTTGGGCTCCTCCCACTCATGCGCAGGACATTCGGGCTCTTCCCTTTTGGGCTGTAATAGGGGTGAGAACAGCAGGTGCTTCTTTGGTGGGAGGGGGCAGTTCTCTGGGAAATGCCCCCACTCCCAACAGATGCAGCAGCAATACTGCACTCCCATGCTGCGGAGGAGGGCTTCTTAGCCAAGCTCCTCCTGTGGCTGTAGCCACAGTTCCACCTCCTCCTATTCCTGAGGTGGAGAGTTGTAATAGTCAGGTGAAACATGTCTGACCTCGCCAAATTTAAAACACCACTCCTCCCCCCTCAAGCGTGTCAGGCAGACTTGCTGCTGCTTTCCTCCAGCTCCTCCTTTTTCCTCCCACCTTTCCTCTTCTTCCTCCTCTTCCTCATTCCAAAAAAATTCTATTAAAAAAAATGAAAAAACTGCAGTACCTCGTCTGCAATACCTCTTCTGGCCTGAGTCCAGGAGGCTGTGGTCGATCCCACAGTGCACACCGCGTGTGGCAGGAAATGGCATTGCGGTGACATCGGGCAAGAAGCGGGAAGAATAACACAGGTAACTGCAGTTCCGGTACAATGGCGCTTGCACTGTTTATTTTCAATAACACAAAAATGAATAAAATATTTAAACAAAAATAAACTTTCTCACAGAGCAGAAAAATAAAATGTTTAAACAAAACACCGACCCAAAATATGATCAGGCTGGGCAATAGCCTTCATTGATCTTTATTTTTAATTTCTTTCTCTCTCCTCAGGCTCTCCCGTTCTCCACTTTCGAACACACCACCAAGGGCAGGGAGAGCTGCAGGCTTAAATACCATGGCCGATGGGTTTAACTAGTTCGTAATTATTGTATTACCCCTCGGCCAAATCTTATTTAATTACTCCGGGCAGAGGACAAGCTGCTACCTTGCCTCTGCCAGAACCAATTAATAAAAAAAAAAAAAAAACAATAACAAAAAAAAACAATAACAAAAAAAATACATGGCTACTCTGTCATAAATACAATAACAAAAATATATATATATATATATATATATATATATATATATATATATATATATAATATATTATATATATATATTATTAGATGCGTCTGTTATTGCTTTCAAGTACTTGAAAGACAAAAAAGGTCAAAAATTATTTAAATACAGACAGTAGAACAAGGCCAAGAGACAGACAGGATGTTCAGAACAAAACCTTTTGAAAAAAAGCACACGGAATAAATATATATATGTATATATATCTATAGCATAAGATATATATATATACACACATATACACACACACACACACACACACACACACACACACACACACACACACAGTGCCAAGAAAAAGTATTTGCCCCTGTGATGAGTCAAAGGGTTTTCGGTCTGTGATTCAGCCTCCCGACAGTAGATGGCATCAAACCAACTCGGGACTTCCCTTACCAAGATCTCGTGACCATGGCAAAAGTCATCTTTTGAGGGGCGGCACCTTGGTGAGGGGCGGAAGTACGAGTATGTAACTTCCAGCCACTGGAGTCAAGTGAAGGATAAGGACACGTGTCAGTTGGGGATTGGTGTTCCACTGACTACAGAGGCGGGACATTACATACTAAAGGGAACGTACTACTGTGTTCGGGGTTGGTCCGAAAGTAAAAGTAGGAGGAGTCACGGGTGAAGGGAGAGACTGGTTTTGTGCAGCGGGATTTTTTTTGAAATACTAACATTTCTTTTGTCTTTTTTTTGTTTATGGTCACCACGAAGACAAATTAAAGACGAGTCATCACGGTTTGTTTTGGATTTCACCCCTGCACTCCTTCCCTCACACCATTTTGTTTTTCGTTTGTTATTTAATCCTTTTGTTGTGTATAGAAAATAAAAATAAATTATTTTATTTCTGTACACATAAATTACTGTCTGGACATTCCATTTAATACACTCTCGCCTCACACGTGGTGTCAGAAGTGAAAATGGATCCAGCTACAGTTTTGACAATGTTTAGGGAGCAGGAGGAGAAGCGAGAGGAGAGAGAGACACGGCACCTGGAACAGCTCGCCCAGTTCTTGGGACAGCTGGTAGAAAAACTATCAATATCAACATCAGAGAGAGCGGTTGCCCGGATGTTTGCAGCTCAGCCTAATCTTCAGAAGATGACCTCGGAAGATGATCCCGAGGCTTTCTTGATTACGTTTGAGAGAGTGGCAGAGGCTGCAGAGTGGCCTAGGGAACACTGGGCCATGAAATTGGCACCCTGCCTGACAGGGGAAGCTCAGGCAGCGTATCGAGCCCTGACGGCCACGAATGCAGGGGACTATGTTAAAGTTAAAGAAGCCATTCTCTCACGCCTCGGGATCACGGAGGAAACATACCGGCGCCGTTTTCGGGAATACCAGCTGTCCAAGGGGATGCGGCCCCGGGTTGCGGGACAATATCTTTTAGATCAGTGCACCCGGTGGCTGCGGCCAGAAGAACATACACCCCAAGAACTGGTGCAGAAAATAGTTATAGAACAGTTTGCGTCTATACTACCGCCAGGGAATCGAGAGTGGATTAAGAGGAATAGACCTACCACTCTCGAGGATGCCCTCCTCCTGGCGGAGGCCTACGAAGACGCAAACGAAGGTGCCGGGTCAGACCCCACTCCTGCCCCTAAACTAACTCGGACCAACCAACCAATGAAGCCCAGAGGGGGTAACCGGACCTTCAGACCATGGAGGTCGAGGTTAGCCCCATCCTGGGCGAGAGAGAATCCCCCTAACCTGCCGGTCGCGGACTCGCAGGACAGATTAACTCCGTTGATGCCTCCTAACCAAGTGTGCTACCAATGTAATGAGCCTGGACACATTGCCAGGAATTGTCCAGTAAGAAAGGTGGACCTGGCGACAAGATCCTGGTCAGCAGTAACAGGTAGGAACACTGGGGAATGTCGGGAGGGCCCTTATCAGTTAAGAGTACAGGTCGGGGGAAAGAGTACTTACGCATTTGCGGACTCTGGGTGTGCACAAACATTGATTCGGCAAGCTCTCTTGGATGGGGTAGCCTGGGAGCCACAGGGTAAAGTGGCTATCTCCTGTATTCATGGAGAAACTCGGGTTTATCCCACCACTAAAGTTAGACTTATTGTAGGTGATTATTCAGCTTGCGTTAAAGTGGCTGTAGCGCAATGTTTACCATACCCTGTTCTCCTGGGAAGAGACTGGCCGTTTTTTGATCGTATTTTAGGTCGGGAAATGGTCTTAGTTTCTACCAGGGGACAATTAAAGCAACAGGAGAAAACAATTGGCGAGATTTTTCCGTTGCAATCCGACCTGTTTAACCCTAAAATCCGCCCAAGAAAAACAAAAAGAGAGCGTCGGGTGGAAAAATATGAGGGAACTCTGAGACGACAAGGGGAGGGGTCTGACACAAAAGTAAACCAATCGCTGAAACGGCAAGGAAAGGGAGTAGGTATTCAGTGTAACCGGGGCTGCGAGGTTACTGAGGTGGAAGGTCATGTAATAAAAGACACTCCTCTCTGTGTACCTAACCATTGGGACCGAGATATTGACTTGGGATATGAACAACAAAATGATCCCACGTTACAGTATGCTTGGAAACAGGTTAGATATATCGAGGGGAAGGATATGCAGGAAGGACAACCGGTGGTATTTCCGCATTTTTCTGTATCTGGGCACTTATTATATAGAATAACCCGGGCTCCCGGGACGGGACAGCTCGTAAAACAGTTATTGGTTCCTAGGCCTTTTCAGTCAGAAATCATGAGATTGGCGCATGACATTCCATTTTCAGGTCATTTGGGAACTGAAAAGACTCAGGAACGAATTCTGGCCCGGTTTTTTTGGCCTGGGGTTTATGGTCTGGTGCGGAAGTATGTATCGGAGTGTCCTGAATGTCAATTAGCTGCCCCTAAGTCAGTTCGCCCCGCACCTCTGGTTCCACTTCCAATTATTGGGGTACCGTTTGAAAGGATTGGTGTAGATTTAGTAGGCCCTCTGGAGGGAACAGAGTCAGGATATCGGTATATTTTAGTAGTAGTGGACTACGCAACGAGATATCCAGAAGCTGTTCCCTTACGCTCTATGAATGCAATAGCTGTAGCGAATGAATTGGTAAAAATATTCTCTAGGGTGGGAATCCCGAAAGAAATTCTCACTGATCAGGGCACTAATTTTATGTCAGACTGTATTCAGCAACTATATAAATTATTGAAAATTCGTTCAATTAGAACCTCAGTTTTTCATCCACAAACGGATTTTTCAGTCTGTAGTGTCAAATACTTAGCTCACAGTATGTGCATTTACCCGGTTAACCGAAGTTGGGTTTTGAGTTCAGGAAAAGGGGGGCTGGGTTTTTTATTTATTGAACCAAGTGACTTAAAATGGTGTGCAAAAACCCCGTGGGCAGCGTAATTAATTTCCGATCCATTTCCTCCAAGTATAGCCCCTGGATGGGTTATAGGGCAAAACGGATGTTCTTCATTACATTAGCTGAAGTACAACCATATCCATGATCGTGAAAGTATCCCGTTTTGGGTTTCCTAGATATCAAGGGGGCAAATTCAGGCGGCGTTGGGGGGGAGGAACATTTTGTGGGGGGGGAATACAGGTTACCCTTAAACACAATTGAAGAAGCTTCTCCTTGATGTCCCAGAGTGTCAAGGTTTCAGTATTTTGAACAAAAGGGTTGGCTTTAAAAGGTTTCAGGTCTGGTGCTCCAGTGAGTAAAAATTGGTAATTACATGGGCGGTTATTGCGTTCAGCGCTTGACTTTATTTAAAGTACTATGAAAAGGAAAAAACATAATCACTAGACGGCGAAATTGGCTTTATACAACAACCAGGGGTTTTCGGAGGATGTTACAACAATATTTTCCTGTTGGAGCGGAGGATACTTACGCTAAAGATGGGTGTTAAGGTAAAATTCCACTTTTTAAAGGAATTCCCACCTGTATTCGACGGCACAATGTATTGGGGGGTTGTTAGGTTACTTATTTAAAATTTTCCAATTTTTTTATCTAAAGTTTTGCTTCGTAAGTTGTTTTATGGTTAAATAAAACTTTTTTTAGTTCCGAAGGCAAATGGTTATGTAAGAGTCAAAACAAAAAAGGTTTTTTGCGGCAGTGATTGTCACCACTTTGGGGCCATACAGGTCGAGGGATAACTCAACTTTTTCCCCGCACCCGAAGGCAAAAAAACCGGATTTAAACTTACGAAATTCTCTTTGTCAGGGGGGATATTTGGGAGCTTTGATTCGGGTAAACCTCTAGTGATGTGCTAGGTCATGTTAATTGCGCGGTTTGCAGTCCCTTCGAACAGACCTCCGTGTAAGGTAAATTTGTTCAAACCTGAATGCTTTTTTTCCTTTAGAAGTTTACGCCGTTTGTCAGTCTGAAATTTTGAAGAATTGTGTAGTATATTCCGTTGTTTCAGCTCGGTGTACAAAAGGAGGGCGTTTTGTTTAGTATTCACAGCCCGATAAGACTTAAGGCATGGGGATCGCTCTATGTCCAAACAAAGTACACAACAAGGTTTGGGGTAGGCCATTGCTTTGATGTTATTAAAATCATTAAGCTTTAAATTTATCGTTGTGCCCATCAGTTATTCCAAAAAGATAAGAAGCCATGTACGGGTTTGTTGGTTTTGCCCATAATGGTCCAATAGGTTTAGTTACCTTTCAGGCAGGAACTCGGCGAAAGCCATACATTCTTTTAAAGCTTGAAATAAGTGGTCTTGTAACTCCCTTTATGGACGAATGACCTAACTCGGAGGGTGTTCACCTTTTCAAATTTCATGGTGGTTAAATTTTAGTTTGCCTAAAGCATTAGACTTCATGGAGTCGTCAATCTCACGGGCCCGTTTTCTGCTGGGGGTGGTTTATTCAAAATCAATGGGGTCCCATTTCTTTCCAGTGAATACATGTAGTTAAAAATTGGGGGGTCTCAGGTTTAGGACGCTATTTGTGGTAAGGAATTCGGAAGTTAATTGAGGAGTGTGCAGTAAGTTAGCCGACACATTTCCAAAGAAGTACCACAACAATATAGATCCATGACCTGGTTTAAGATTTTCGCCTACAAACCTCTTGCAAAAGAGACAAGGAGCTGCCTCAACAGCAGAAGCAGCAACAAAGCTACAATAAAAATGCAAGAATTCGGAACTTTCGACCTGGAGATAAAGTGTTGTTATTGTTGCCCTCATCGGAATCTAAGTTGTTTGCTAAATGGCAGGGTCCCTTTCAGGTTATTCGAGCAATTGGTAAAGTCAATTATGAGATCCGACAGCCTGGGCGTCGGAAAGAAAGTCAAATTTATCATGTTAATCTCCTGAAACCGTGGAAAGAACGGGAAGTCCATTTTATATCTCCTGTACAGGAGGGAGAGGATTTTGGACCCTCAATTGAGTCAGAGTCAGCAATTGAGGTCCCGATGGGGGAACAATTAACTCCTGATCAGCGTGAAGAGGTAAGCAATCTAATTAAAATGTTCAGTGATGTGTTTTCTAACGTGCCTGGAAGAACGCATTTGATCGAACATGCTATTATCACTCCGCCAGGTCTAAGAGTTAGACAGAGACCGTATCGCATTCCAGAGAGTCGGAGAGATTCTGTTCGAAGGGAGGTGGAGTGTATGTTGAAACTTGGGGTAATTGGTAGCCCAATAGTACCAATAGACAAGCCAGATGGGTCACTACGATTATGTATCGATTTTAGGAGGGTGAATGCTATCTCCAAGTTTGATGCATATCCCATGCCTCGAGTAGATGAACTCTTAGACAAACTGGGGCAAGCTCGGTTTATTTCAACTCTGGATCTGACGAAAGGATATTGGCAAATTCCATTAACGAAAGCCTCTCGTGAGAAAACGGCATTTTCAACCCCAGAGGGTCTTTTTCAATTTTGTACTATGCCGTTCGGACTTCATGGAGCGCCTGCTACTTTTCAGAGACTAATGGACAGGGTTTTACAACCTCATCGAGAGTATGCAGCTGCGTATATCGATGATGTAGTCATTTATAGTTCTTCCTGGAGAGAACATTTGACTAGATTAGAAGCCGTCTTACAGTCTCTGAGGAGGGCGGGGCTCACAGCGAACATGGCAAAGTGCGCTATTGGAAAAGAAGAAACTAAATATTTAGGTTTCATAATGGGTAAGGGTAGAGTGAAACCGTTGGTTTCAAAAGTCCAGGCTTTGTTGGATTCACCGGTACCTACCACGAAAACCCAGGTGAGATCACTGTTAGGGTTGGCTGGTTATTACCGCCGCTTTATTCCACACTTTTCCACTATAGCCGCCCCTCTCACTGATCTCACTAAAAAGAACGCTCCAAATAAAATTAAGTGGAGTGCAGAGTGTCAGACAGCCTTTGAATCTATTAAAACTAATTTGAGTCAGGCCCCAGCATTAATAAGCCCGGATTTCAGCCGAGAGTTCGTCCTGCAGACAGATGCATCGCAGACTGGTCTGGGGGCGGTTCTGTCCCAGGAGAGAGATGGTATAGAACACCCGATACTATACATCAGTCGGAAGTTACTGCCCAGAGAACAGAGGTATTCGGTAGTGGAGAAAGAATGCCTGGCAGTGAAATGGGCAGTGGAATCTTTAAAATACTATCTTCTGGGACGACCCTTTGTACTCATCACAGATCACGCTTCTTTAAAGTGGTTAGACACGATGAAGGATTCAAACGCTAGGATTACGCGGTGGTACCTGGCGCTCCAACCCTTCGCCTTTCAAATAAGGTATCGTGCGGGTAAGTTACATCAAAATGCTGATTTTTTTTCCCGGGAGGGAGGTAAAAGGGAAGGGTTAGAGGTTTCCGAGTGTTCCTTCGGCTCCACTCTGAGGGGTGGGATATGTGATGAGTCAAAGGGGTTTCGGTCTGTGATTCAGCCTCCCGACAGTAGATGGCATCAAACCAACTCGGGACTTCCCTTACCAAGATCTCGTGACCATGGCAAAAGTCATCTTTTGAGGGGCGGCACCTTGGTGAGGGGCGGAAGTACGAGTATGTAACTTCCAGCCACTGGAGTCAAGTGAAGGAAAAGGACACGTGTCAGCTGGGGATTGGTGTTCCACTGACTACAGAGGCGGGACATTACATACTAAAGGGAACGTACTACTGTGTTCGGGGTTGGTCCGAAAGAAAAAGTAGGAGGAGTCACGGGTGAAGGGAGAGACTGGTTTTGTGCAGCGGGTTTTTTTTGAAATACTAACATTTCTTTTGTCTTTTTTTTGTTTATGTATGGTCACCACGAAGACAAATTAAAGACGAGTCATCACGGTTTGTTTTGGATTTCACCCCTGCACTCCTTCCCTCACACCATTTTGTTTTTCGTTTGTTATTTAATCCTTTTTGTTGTGTATAGAAAATAAAAATAAATTATTTTATTTCTGTACACATAAATTACTGTCTGGACATTCCATTTAATACACTCTCGCCTCACACCCCCTGTCTAATTTTCTGCATTTTTGCACATTTCTCAAGTTGAATTTCGTCAGATCTTTTTGTGGATTGTAGTAGTAGATAGATGGAGTCTGAGAGAAAAAATTACACCAAAGTTTGGTGCTCCTTTCATTTGTTTGGTGTGGAAGGTAATCAAACATGCAATCTTCAGGTTTGAAAAAATTATTGCCCCCCTAGTTAACTCAACCCAATTATAGGGATAATTAGGTCAGTTGTTTGAATACTTTGGTTAACAATTAGGCTTGATTTGGGCCAGCCCTGCCCAATATAAATCTGACTAACTTTGGTCCTTACCATCAGAGTGAAGTTGTCAGCACACAGGTTCTAGAGGCACATCGTGCCACGATCAAAGGAAAAGCCTGAAGATCCCCGGGAAAAAAAAAAAAAAAATGTAAATGCCTATCAGTCTGGAAAGGGTTACAAAGCCATTTCTAAGGCTCTGGAGCTCCACCAGATCACAGTTCGAGCCATATTGACCAAATGGAGAAAGTTTGGGACAGTAGTGAATCTTCCCAAGAGTGGCCGTCCTGCCAAAAACTCTCTCCAAGGGCAAGGCATAAAATTGTCCAAGAAGTCACAAAGAACCCTAGAACAACATCCAGGGATCTACAGGCCTTTCTCTTCTCAGCTAAAGTCAGTGTTCTTGATTTCACCATCAGAAAGACAAAAATTGGTTTCATGGCAGAGTAGCAAGGCGGAAACCACTGATCACTAAGAAGAACATGAATGCTCATCTCAAGTTTGCCAAAAAGCAACTGGATGATCCTGAATAGTTCTGGAACAATGTTCTACGTAGTCAAAAGTGAAACTTTTTGGCAACATGGGCCCTGTTATGTCTGGTGAAAACCAAACAATACATTCCACAGTAATACCCTCAAACCAACGGTCAAGCATGGTGGTGGTAGTGTCATGATTTGGGGATGCTTTGCTGCATCAGGACCTGTATGACTTGCCATCATTGAAGGAACCATGAATTCTGCACTGTATCAGAGAATTCTACAGGAGAATGTCAGACCATCTGTCCATGAGCTGAAACTACATTCCACAGTAAGACCCTCAAACCAACGGTCAAGCATGGTGGTGGTAGTGTCATGATTTGGGGATGCTTTGCTGCATCAGGACCTGTATGACTTGCCATCATTGAAGGAACCATGAGTTCTGCACTGTATCAGAGAATTCTACAGGAGAATGTCAGACCATCTGTCCATGAGCTGAAGCTGAAGCGCAGCTGGGTCATGCATTTAAAGTTTTGGAATGGCCTAGTCAAAGTCCAGATGTAAACCCCACTGAGATGTTGTGACAGGACCTAAAACGAGCAGTTTATGCTTGAAAACCCACAAATGTCATTGAGTTGAAGCAGTTCTGCATGAAGGCATGGGCAAAAATTCCTCCACTGTGTTGTGAGAGACTGATCAATAACTACAGGAGGAGTTTGGTTTCAGTTATTGCTACTAAAGGCAGCATAACCAGTCTTTTATTGAGTTATTGAGTCTAAGGGGGCGATTACTTTTTCACACAGGGGCATTGGGTGTTGCGTAACTTTCTTTAATAAATAAATCAAATAAGTACCAAAAGTACAAATATGTTATAATATATCTAATATTAGATTTTGGTTGAAGATCTGAGAACATTCAGTGTTAAAAATATGCAAAAATGCAAAAAATCAGACAGGGAGCAAATCCTTTTTCATGGAACTGTATATATATATATATATATATATATATATATATATATATATATATATATATATATATATATATATGGATCCAGAGAGTATTTTCTTTTTCTTTCCAGTTTCACTAATCCACTGAACATATGAGGGTAGGGCAGCCAGTTTCCAAAACAGCAAATCAAGCTTCTTTCCAAAATAGATTTAAAGGCCAGGGTGTTAGGCTGCAGCTTAGATTGAAAATCACTGGGCATCACACCAAAAAGTGCAACCACAAGTCAGTGGGGATCTTCAGCTGGGATACAGTTACACAAATGGCCCAAAATTAAGCTACTCTGGGACAAGACCACAGTTTACAAATGAAAGATGCAGGGACCTGTTCATCAGTCTGTGCACAACTTGAATTGTATCAGCCCAGGTCAAGCACAGACAGAAGGAGACCCAAGAGAGAAGAGTCTGACTCCCATTCTTATTTTTGAGAAAGTTTTTATTCCTTCTCTATGCCTAATAAAAAATGCCTAGTCCACCTGTCATAACTGTCATAAGCATAGACTGAAAGATGTTGCCTACACACTTTAAACAAAATAATTATTGGTTGTGGCAGGGTGATTGCTCTGCACAGGTGGGAATTAATGTTGCTTTAATTTTATGTGTTGAAAGGGGTTTGTTGTGTGCCTTTTTGGAGTTGATTTGTTTGATGAATTGATTGTTTACAGACTGCCACTCGATTGAAACTTTGCTGCCTGCTGGGTTTGGTTGAGAGGAAGGGCAACGAGTAATTGGCTGTGCCAGTCCTCAATCAACAGATGGGCGGGTCTTGACTGAGTGTCCATCTGCATAAAAACATGTTTCCTGTAGCGGGACACCTTGTTTATAAGGCTAGCGCTTGCCTTGTTTGGCACCTTTTATTTGTAGTTTTTGTACTGTGTTTTATTTTGCCTTTTGTACAGCTTGCTGTATATGTCCTATGTGTGTTACCATCGCTGGTAATGTCACATGACCCCTGTATTTATTTACTTTATTTTGTATTAATAATTCTTGCGCACCTGAGGGGTGTTTCAACTCCACCTCCCATGTCTTTCTGTCATTCATATCAGCAGTTACCCACAGGAGGTGACATGAGCACCCTGTCACATCGGTGTATAACTTATTTGAGACAACAATATTGATTTTAAAATTTAACCATTCCGCTGTAATCTTTAGTTTTTGTATGAAAATCACTGTAACAGGGCGAGCAGCCCTATACAGTGTATTTTTAGAACGGGGTCTCCCCCACCACCCCTGTGTTAGTTTGTGTTTGTTTATATATATATATATATATATATATATATATATATATATATATATATATATATATGAACAGGTCCCTGCATCTTTCATTTGTAAACTGTGGTCTTGTCCCAGAGTAGCTTAATTTTGGGCCATTTGTGTAACTGTATCCCAGCTGAAGATCCCCACTGACTTGTGGTTGCACTTTTTGGTGTGATGCCCAGTGATTTTCAATCTAAGCTGCAGCCTAACACCCTGGCCTTTAAATCTATTTTGGAAAGGAGCTTGATTTGCTTTTTTGGAAGCAGGCTGCCCTACCCTCATATGTTCAGTGGATTAGTGAAACTGGAAAGAAAAAGAAAATACTCTCTGGATCCATATTTATATATATATATATATATATATATATATATATATATATATATATATATATATATATATATATATATACAGTACCGTGAAAAAGTATTTGCCCCCTGTCTGATTTTCTGCATTTTTGCATATTTTTGACACTGAATGTTATCAGATCTTCAACCAAAATCTAATATTAGATATATTATAACATATTTGTACTTTTGGTACTTATTTGATTTATTTATTAAAGAAAGTTACGCAACACCCAATGCCCCTGTGTGAAAAAGTAATCGCCCCCTTAGACTCAAAAACTGGTTATGCTGCCTTTAGTAGCAATAACTGAAACCAAACGCCTCCTGTAGTTATTGATCAGTCTCTCACAAAACCGTGGAGGAATTTTGGCCCATGCCTTCATGCAGAACTGCTTCAACTCAGTGACATTTGTGGGTTTTCAAGCATAAACTGCTCGTTTTAGGTCCTGTCACAACATCTCAATGGGGTTTACATCTGGACTTTGACTAGGCCATTCCAAAACTTTAAATGCATGACCCAGCTGCGCTTCAGCTTCAGCTCATGGACAGATGGTCTGACATTCTCCTGTAGAATTCTCTGATACAGTGCAGAATTCATGGTTCCTTCAA
The DNA here is from genome assembly GCF_017654505.1 of Polyodon spathula. NCBI lineage: Eukaryota > Metazoa > Chordata > Actinopteri > Acipenseriformes > Polyodontidae > Polyodon > Polyodon spathula. The sequence goes on along the minus strand of NC_054552.1, from coordinate 18,770,019 downwards.
TGATGGCAAGTCATACAGGTCCTGATGCAGCAAAGCATCCCCAAATCATGACACTACCACCACCATGCTTGACCGTTGGTTTGAGGGTCTTACTGTGGAATGTAGTGTTTGGTTTTCGCCAGACATAACAGGGCCCATGTTGGCCAAAAAGTTTCACTTTTGACTATGTAGAACACTGTTCCAGAACTATTCAGGATCATCCAGTTGCTTTTTGGCAAACTTGAGACGAGCATTCATGTTCTTCTTAGTGATCAGTGGTTTCCGCCTTGCTACTCTGCCATGAAACCAATTTTTGCCCAGTGTCTTTCTGATGGTGAAATCAAGAACACTGACCTTAGCTGAGATGAGAAAGGCCTGTAGATCCCTGGATGTTGTTCTAGGGTTCTTTGTGACTTCTTTGACAATTTTACGCCTTGCCCTTGGAGAGAGTTTTTGGCAGGACGGCCACTCTTGGGAAGATTCACTACTGTCCCAATCTTTCTCCATTTGGTCAATATGACTCTAACTGTGATCTGGTGGAGCCCCAGAGCCTTAGAAATGGCTTTGTAACCCTTTCCAGACTGATAGACATTTACAATTTTTTTTTTTTTTTTTCCGGTGGGGGGGCTTTTCCTTTGATCGTGGCACGATGTGCCTCTAGAACCTGTGTGCTGACAACTTCACTCTGGTGGTAAGGGTTCAAGTTAGTCAGATTTATATTGGACAGGGCTGGCCCAAATCAGGCCTAATTGTTAACCAAAGTATTCAAACAACTGACCCTAATTATCCCTATAATTGGGTTGAGTTAACTAGGGGGGGGGCAATAATTTTTTCAAACCTGAAGATTGCATATATAATTTTCGTGTGCTTTTTTTCCTTTAGTTTTGTTCTGAACATCCTGTCTGTCTCTTGGCCTTGTTTTACTTTTGTATATAAATAATATATAATATTATATATTTAATATTTAATAGTATATATAAGTAAAAGAAAAGCCAATAAACAGAAAAGCATACCACACTTTGTCAAAAATGAGAACCTTGTACACTCGTGGATGTTAGTACACAAAGCATTTTTATTATGTAAATTTTATTTGGATCCACCACTGGTAACACCACCAAAAAGACCCCTATACTAGTTTGGTGGTTGGATGGAAGCTGCAATGTTCTGTTCTGTTATTGCAGAGGCTGCAGCTCAGCATAATAAAACAACATTACTGAATGCATTATGTCAATACAATCACTGTGCGAAAATATGCCTTTAAATGCACAACCATTGTCAAGTGCTGCCATAGTCTTACTCTATCACCGGGCTGTCAGCACACTCCTAATTAGAGTGGGAGAAAGACACGTCCATTTCTTTAATGAATGCCCAGAATACTGATTCTTCGCTATTTTTATTATGGGTAGTACTCTCATCTCAAACACAATAACTATGCAATTAGAGTCATACATGTGCTATTATTATAGCATTAAATTTGCTGACACAGCCTGTCACAAGGCTGAGCTTTGCTCTGTTTTTGAAAATGAGACTTTCTTTTCCTTTTGACTTGGTATCTCTAAAAGGAAATCCTTCTGTTCAGGTCAATTGCATTTCAGATTATGAAGCAGGCAACTGTAAAGGACCTGCAACACAAATAAATATGTTTCATACATTGCATATGTACTGGTATTCAAAATCCGTATTTTTATATCAGCATTCAGTGTATTTCACTAACTCTTTGTTTTGCACACACCCCTTTTAAATTAATAGAGTCTTTTGAATGAATCTGCATTAATTAAAATAGGACCTTTGCTTTACATATTTGTACAGACAGAAATACACATGGACAAGTGTTTTTTTTTCAGAAGTTAGGTAACCTGTGATGTGCAGGGTAAGCCCAGCATTCACATCCTGGATTTACGAAGTTGACAGTCTTTCATGGGGATTCCAGAGAAAGCATCGTATTGCTTTTGGGGCGCCTGCAGATAGGGTGAGTAAAACCAGACTCTGGAAGCTTGCCGACATCTTGAATTCCTGGTTGTAAAGAGGCAATCTGGTTGTGGGATTGGAGGATGCCCACATATCTTAAGCTTTTAAGAGCTGAAAACTAGAATCAGCCATTATTGGGTTAACCAAACAAACTATGCAGAAACAGACTTTAACTGCATCATTCCTCTTCGCATTATCTCAGCAATGACAGAAGGGGTCCGTTCTTGAGCCATGCAGAGGAAGCAGTGGTACACTGTTATGGAAGTGCATACACTTACTGGTGAGAGAATGTATTCATTTAAGATGAAGGGATGCAGGGCCCCTGCTAAGGAAGATATAACAAATATTGATGGAATTTTTCAGAAGATAATAGGAACTGTTCCAACACTATACTAGAACATTGTACATCTGTACTGAAATATAATTCAAGGAGTTGCTACACTGATTGAACTGTAGTATTGTATACCTGTTTAGGTGTTTTTCTATGTAAAGGTGCCTTTAGTCAATGAGCTAAGGCACCAAACTATGTATGTTTCTGCACCTGTCATTACCACTGAGATGCCAAGCCATTACACCTTCTTGTTAACAAACGGAATTCACAATTGAATCTTACATATGTTGTTATTTACTGCTGTCTTATCTTTTTCATATGCATGATCATTAAATATAAGAGTTAGGAGTGCTGGAAGTGGGAAAATCAAAGATCGAAAACAACTGCTGCCGATTTCCCAATGAGTCAATTGACAAATGTTAGGTGCTCAATTTTTTAATTTATTTTAGAACAAAGCAAGTTTTCTTCTATTTTTTTTTTTTTAAATTTACCAACCACTACCTACTTTAGGGTTTTAGAAAAACCCAGGTTTGCCAACGACAGTAATATAGTTTGCTAACTACAGTCAATTCTCGTTAATATGAATTTCAAGAGATCAGCAAAAAAAACTTATCAGAAATTCATGTTATCAAGAGCCTAAGCCAAATGCATCCTGTCAAAATTTATGGAAGTTACAGTAACACTGCAATCGCATTTACATTACTGAACAATGAAAGGTATGCAGGGCTATGACAGAAATATAATGAGTTCTGGTTGGAAATCTCCCTCCCGACCTGTGAGGGAGCTAAGTAGCGAAAGGGGAAGTCTTTGGACTGGCTGGCTTGACAGTTCATTTTCTGGGTTGGGAAGTTGTTCAGCCTGGAAGAAAGCGAGACTCTGTTGCAGGAACATATTGACCCGAAAGGTAAACAAGATAACGGATCATGCATGATAGCATAAAGGGGATGGAGAATTGTAACTCTTTTCCTTTGCTTGGTTTATATTGAGAAGCTGAAAGTACCGTGTGAGATGCAGAGAAAGCATTGAAAAAGTATTTTGTGAGTGTTTATTTGTTTTCTGTGTTGTTAGTAATTGTCGTGTTTGTTAAATCACCAGATGGCTAAACACGTTATCAAAATTGTTCACAAATATAGAATGTATTATATTGTACTTCACCACAAGCACTGAGAGCACTCACTTTGGACGTTTGTGTGTCTAATTGTGTGTGTTTAGTACTGTGCTTATTGTTTACGGGACTGCAACCCTAATCACTACTGTGCAATACACATTGTTGTGTATTGCCAGCTCATTATTATTTGCTGGCTGGTCATCAGACCATTGGATTAATAACCATTAAACAAACCATTTCACCTGTACTTTGTCTGTTTGTTCTTGGGATTACTGCACCAGCACCACACCACACCTGCTATACACCTGCTACTAATTTCCTGCTATACTCTTGCCACTTTATCACAAGGGCCCACAGACTTTCTAACATTATAAGAACATCATTTTGTTTTGTTTCCCTTACTTTTATTTAATATCTTTTATTCAGTTTCCTCAGTGCATACAAGGAAACATTCTTGTCATTTCTGTAGTTTAATACATTAGAACACAGATACATGTATATACAGCCATTTTAAATTCCTTTGCAAAGCTGGTGAAAAGCAATACTGAACAAGTATCACTTCTATAAGGCTGTATGGATAAAGGTTGTCTGTATCATGGGATTTGGGTACAAAATCATTAGGGTTCACTATAAGTTGTGAAGGAATACCTGTACTCAACACCAATATGGAGGTTCATTATACACCAGTCGTCCAACTGTCTAAACATATTCAGGGTTTAAATACTCTTGACTGTCTTTGTATTTTTCTGTTCAAAGGAATCTTATAATAAGTATAACAATTTCTGCTGCCAAAATGCCCTTGTTATGAGTTAGAGACAGAATCCTGAAGAGAAATAGGGGGGATATTTAAATGACTACCTGGACAGTGAAATATGTCAAAAGCTGAATTCCAGGATGGAAATTAATTTACACCAACGCTTGTTACCTTGGAATCAAGTATGTTATTGATGTTTCCTTTAGGTAATTAACTCCTCATTGTGAATTCTCTGATTTTCCAAGCATTTCAGAAATAAATCAACCTTTTACAAGCTTGTGGCTGTATATGCCTCCCACATACTTGAGTAGGGTAGCAGATGGTCAGAATTACAGCTATGGTTGTGTTTCCCTGAGTACTCGTTCTATCCTGAAAATGCCAGATGTGCAATTACAGCAAAGCTCATGCATTTCTAATGAAGATGGTTTTTGAATATGAGTGCTTGAGGCATGACAGCTATGCCGATAAAATGATACTCGCTTATGTGACAAACTGTTAAAAAGAGTTTAATGTTGACCATCCGGCTAACAATCTCAATGCAGATTTCATCATTTCCTCCTGAAATCTATTGGCTTAATGTACTTGTTCACAAATGTTGTGCTTATATTATGCTCTCCTAAACACTGAAATATAGGGCTCTAAGTATGGTGCATTAAGAATGTAGTGTCACCTAAAGTCATTGAAGCTTCACAAAATAATTCCATAAATCCAACCAGTTCTATACTTCCATCAGCTAAATAGGTTTCAAATGTCCATTTGTAAAATAATACATACTCACATTTGAATACATGATATCTGGAATTATTTTAGATTAAAGAAAGTTCCCTTTCAGTACGAAGATGGCTACCAAAACATCATTATGGGATTGTGGCAAAGTGCCCGCCCCGGTCTTTATTTTGTGTTATATGTTGCATGTTAATGTTGGTGTATAGTCATTGGTACACAGGATATAAATGGGTCTGTGTAACACAAGTGTTTAAAATGTGTATTTGTATTTAGGCACAAGGATTGCACAGCACTTCACGTGCAAGGAAAAAGTAATAATATGTGAGCACAGGGAATTGCACTTTATTTATTCACGTGCGGTTGTACCGAGACTCCAATTGAATGATTGATTAGCAATTGAGTCTCGGTACAGCTGCACAAAAGCAGCATGTTTTCACTCACTCAGGGTTGTGTGTTCGGTGAGTGGAGAACGGGATTGGAGACAGATGTAATAATAATAGTAATAATAACACCATGTAACAAATTTATTTATTTTTTTTTGGTTCCTGGGTAGTAAATGTTATTTCTTAATTGCTTATGCCTCAAAAGTATAGAAAATGGCTATTATTCCCCACAAACTTTGCTTTTTTGACCAGGACAGTGATATTTTGAAATTTACCTATTTTCCAGAACATTCCAGATAGATTCAGTCAGTGCTGAGTAAACTTGAAGTAACTTCGATAAGTTTCTAGAACTTTCCAGTAATATAAATAGTAGTATAAATACAGGGGCCTTAATCTCACCAGTTCAGTTTAGTTCCAGCTGCCGAAGTGGATACATATCTGCATTTTTCTGAGATGGCATCAAGAGGCTGCAAGCATCCAGCAGATGCATTTTGCTATGTATGCGGCCAATTTATCAAGACAAGAGCGAAAAAGTACTCTGTGGAAGCATCTGCTAAGATGTGTGAGGCCTACAAGGCACATTTCGGCATGCCTGTCGGGGGGATCAAGACAAACCCTGGGCACCTCATTTCACCTGTGAGCACTGCAAAAAAACTCTGGAAGGTAAGATGGACAATTGTTGCTTGGAATTTTATGTTATAAAATTTGTTAAAATTTTTAAAATTGTAAAAGTTTTTCATTTTAAAATGTTTTACAATTTTCAATGTTATTGAAAAAATATATCATATATGAAAAATGTTGCGAGAATCTCTTACACATTAGTCATGGGTGAAATAAATGTATTTTTGTAGGATGGTGCAGAGGGGAAAAGAGAGCCATGAAGTTCACTATCCCAAGAATTTGGCGGGAACCCACTGACCACTCAAGCAACTGCTACTTCTGTATGGTGGACCCTTCCAAACATAGGACTGGCAAGAAAGCGCCTGCTATCACGTATCCCGACCTTCCTTCATCCATCGCCCTGGTGCCACACTGCCATGAGCTCCCCGTACCCACTCCTCCGGAGAGAGAGCAGCAAGTCAGAGATCAAGGAAGATGTTGTAGATCCAGATGACAATTTCAGAGGTGGAGCTGAGGAGAGAAACCCATACTACCCCAAGCAAAAAGACCTCAACGACTTGATTAGAGATCTTGGTCTCACCAAGTCCAGTGGCGAGCTTTTGACATCTAGGCTCAAGCAATGGAACTTGTTGGACGAAAGTGTGCAAGTCACAGATCAGAGGAAGCGTCACCAACCTTTTTCCAGCTTCTTCACCCGTCAAGATGGGCTCTGCTTCTGCCACGATGTGGCCAGTCTGCTCGAGGCAATCAGAATCGCCTGTAACCAGAATGAGTGGCGCCTCTTCATTGACAGCTCATCCAGGAGCCTCAAAGCCGTGCTGCTCCATAATGGTAACAAGTACCCGTCTCTTCCCCTGGCTCACCTGGTGCACCTCAAAGAGGATTACAACGGCATCAAGACCTTGCTGGATGCCTTGAAATATGATGAGACTTCAAAATGGTGGCATTCCTGATGGGTCTCCAAGGCAGTTTTACCAAGTTTCCCTGCTATCTTTGCCTTTGGGACAACAGGGACACCAAGGCGCACTACCACAGGTGGGACTGGCCACAGTGGACCAAGTTCTCTGTGGGGAGGAACAACGTCAAGTGTGAGCCACTGGTGGACCCCCGGAAGGTGCTGATGTCACCACTTCACATCAAATTGGGCCTTGAAGAAATGAAACAATTTGTCAGAGTTCTAGATAAGGAGTTGGCTACCTTCAAGACTTCTTCCCTAAGCTGTCTGAGGCAAAGGTCAAAGCTGGTGTCTTTGTCGGACCACAGATAAAGAAGATCTGGAGTGAATTGAATTCCCCAAGCAGCTCACCAGTAAGGAGAAAGCGGCTTGGAACAGCTTTGTCGCAGTGGTTCAGGGCTTCCTGGGCAATCACAAGGCCGAAAACTATGTGGAGCTGGTTGAGACTCTGGTGAAGAACTATGGCACAATGGGCTGTAGGATATCCCTCAAAGTCCATATCCTTGATGCTCATCTTGATAAATTCAAGGAGAACATGGGAGCGTACTCGGAGGAGCAAGGCGAGCGCTTCCACCAGGATATACTGGACTTTGAATGTCACTACCAAGGGCAGTATAACGAGAATATGATGGAAGACTACTTTTGGGGGCTGATTCGTGAAAGTGATTTACAGTATAATCGGAAATCTCGAAAAACTACTCACTTCTAAATCTTTTGTATTCATTTTTGTATTACTTTAGTATAAATACACGTTAATTTGCTTTCATATGTTGTTTTTTTCTGACTTTATGTGAACAAAAAGACACAAATTTGCTCGTTTTCTCTTTGGAAATAGGTAAATTTCAAAATATCACTGTCCTGGTCACAAAAGCAAAGTCTGTGGGGAATAATAACCATTTTCTATAATTTTGAGGCATAAGCAATTAGGAAATAACACTTACTACCCAGGAACAAAAATTGTGTTACATAGTGTAATAATCATTAAAAATATCTGCACACCGTGTTTGTCTGTGTAGTCTGTTTTGTTAATCTCATTTTGGTGAATGTGCCATGTCCTGTGTGTTTTTGTTTGTTACAGCCTTTTTATTTACTGTTCTGTTCTTTCATTAAATGCTGAGTGTAACTCCACCTCTGTCATTTAATTCCTGGCTACTGTTTCTGGTCTGATGTCCCCCACTCTGGCCGTCTTTGTGACAGGGATACACTCCTGCCTATTGGTAGGTGTCACTGAGCTATCTTTATCAAAGCTGCCCTCTCCCCTCGGTGACCCCCTCGATCCCGCCGACCGTGGGTACTTAACCGTTATGCAGGGGAGATTCACTCTCTTTTGCTTCTCACGATTGCTATGATAATACCTCTCTGTGTTACATTGAGCCTTTTTCTCCTAAGAAGTGCTGCGTAAGCTGCTGCTAGAGCCCCAGCCGCTTTTCCTGGAATCAGTAGTTCTAAATTCATAGACTTTTTATTCTGTTTCTAACTATCAGCACCTGTTCGATCCATGTGTCAGGCTGCTTCTCTCTGTACGTCTTAGTATGGTAAGTATTATTGTTAAGGATTGTGTGTGTTTTTCACCCTTTCTTACTTGGGAGAATGCTATTACTCCATGGGGCTGGGCTTGCCTTGCCCCCACTGTCGAGTTAGCCCACCAGCCACCTGCCATGCTCCGCTGTAGAGATGACTCTGCTGGACTGCCTCAGCCACCTACTCGACGTGCTGTTTTTAATTGGGTGTGTGTAATGTATTTTCTTTACTGCCTTGTAGTTTAAAGAGAAAATGTAGTATGATTTCTATCGTGACCCAGCTTTCCTACATCCCGTTTTTCTGTTGCATAAGCCGGCTTGTTCAGCCAACCTGTATGTATGTGTACTCGTTTCTTTACTGCCGTGCAGTTAGAAATAGGTAAATAATAAGCGTGATTCCTCCAAGGGAACCTAGCTCTGCAGTGTCCCGCTGTTGAATTGAATCAGCAGGCTTATTTTAGCCCACCTATTGGCGTGCTTGGTCACCTGCCTGGCATGGGGAATGTGTCACTTTATTCCTGCATAACACGTCGCAGCTCCTTGAGCCTGTGCTCCACTCTGGCATACACTTTGCGCTGCCACATGATGTGACTGCACGTGGTCCAGGACCAGGTTATTGCAGCTCTGCACCATGGTGCAGCACCGTGCGCTCCCCTGTACTGCTATCCTGATTGCCTACCGCAGTCACTCGAGCTATGTATCCACCCCGGTGTCGGCGATTGCACCCTCCTAGGAGGGTTAATCTCCAGGAATGGAGCCTTGAGATTCTACTGGAGGCTCTCACGCTGGCCGCGTTTGAGCTTATAAACTGTCCATTAAGATGTGTACTGGCAGTGCTGAAAAACATAAACGTTTACTCAAAGACAAACACTAATAGAATAATAAATTCTATTCTATTCTATTCTATTCTATTCTATTCTATTCTATTAATAAATATAATTTAGAAACAGAATTTTGATTGTGATGTTATTTTTGTCAGCCTTGCATAGACTGAAAGTGAATGGTTCAAACAGATGTAATAAACAGCCCAGTATCATGCTATCGGTACATCACAAGGTTATTTCAAATCAATATTTCTCCTGTATGTAAAGCAGTGTGAGCTGGGAGATTGGGTTATGATGCTGAGGAGGAGAATAGAAGTATAATAAGGGCCTAGTGGCTAATAAACCAGACAGCAAATAGCAATTTAAATAGCAAACCTTATTTTAGGACATACCCTGCCATTTATACAACTAGCTGGGAATTGATATGGCAGAGAAATCAGAAGGGCGAGTATTTAGGCATTGGTCAAATCTGTATTTACAGACTCAGAATTAATATCAAAGAACCAATTACCAAGAAGGGAGATAACTAATGTTAGGGTGGTCAAACGTATTTTTAGATTTAAAAAGAAAAAAATTTAAATGGATTGTATTAATCAGTTTTAACTTTACTTTTAATTATATTTGAAACAAAAACTAAAGCCTTTTAATACGCAAAAATCATCTCATTATTAACCCGGAGGTCCATCTTGGGTTTATTTATATATTACTTATTATATTAAAATAATGCCACAATTCTTTTTTTTTTCTTTTCTTTTTTAACATATTCTGCATTTTGTAATCTGTGGGATTTATTAGATCAAGAAATGTGCCATAAATAGATCACAAATATCAATTTCCTCGCAGAACTTTTATGAAACGGGGGGGGCCTTTTATTAATTAAAATAACTTTAATAGGTTGTCCAATTATATATATATATAATATATTTACCGATATATATATATATATATATATATATATATATATATATAATATATATATATATATATATAATCAAAAGGTGTGTAAAAGTTTAACATGTCAACTTACAGCTGAGTGACATTTACCAATCGAAGGAAATGGTTAATGGCACCTGTTCACAGTTACCGTGGGTAAGTGTCTTGTATAGGAAATTACAGATCTTTAGTAATTTAAACTACATAAAAATTTTTGATACATTGATGTATTTGGATAAAGACCATAACTCTCCAGCAAGGAACGTGCCAATGACGTTCTTGACGGTCAGATATGTTGTTTTCAGGGTATTGCCACAACGGTGTCGTTTGCATTTCAGTTTAAAGTGAAACTTCCCAAACTCAAAGGTTGAAATGTAGGAAAAACAGTCCTTTTACCAGTGTGACAGGAAACTGTTGCTTTGACGTCAACGCCACTGCAGGAAGAATTCCTCACACCATTGCAGGTACGTGCAATGCCACGTTACGCGAACGCGGCAAAATATTTTCAGATAACAAAAATATAAATAAAATATTAAACAAAACAAACACTGTTCACAGAGCAAAACAAAGACTGCAAACAAAATCAAACACAAAAAACCAGTCAGACCCGTTAGCGGAAGTGCCTACCACTGATCCTATACTTTTTCTTAAATTAATTAGAGAGGAGAGCGCTCTCCTGTTCTATGAATGAAGGTTTGCACCCACCTGGAGTGCAGAGAGCTGCAGGTATTTATGCAGGTGACCATCTCCTGATTAGCAACAAATTAATCACTTAATTAATTTGGGAGATGGCCACCTTCTGCACAAGGTTTTTAATCATTCCTGGCAGAGGACGAGTTACTTCCTCGCCTCTGCCAGAACATGTTTCAAAATAAAAACAAAAACAATAACAAAACACAACGTGGCTACGTTGTATATATATATATATATATATATATATATATATATATATATATATATATATAAACCAACACAAAATAACACAGGGGCAGAGGGGGAGACCCCATTCTAAAAATAAATGAACAGGGCTGCTCGCCCTGTTACAGACCTGTCATAGAGTATCTCTAAAGGTAGTAGATGTACAAATTTGAAACTCTGAGAGGCCTAGGATCTATTCGTGACTGACTATATATATATATATATAATATATATATATATATTATATATATCATATATATAATATATATAAAACCAACACAAAATAACACAGGGGCAGAGGGGGAGACCCCGTTCTAAAAATAAATGAACAGGGCTGCTCGACGAGCTTAACAATGTTGGACAGTATACAGAGGTACACTTGATGTTGATTTGAACTCGGCTCTCGCCAAGATAAGCACCAACTAAGACGTAGTTTTGCAGTAAACTAATGTGATCCATCTGCATCTCCATCCATTTGCGTTTCTTTCCATCTGATGATGTAGATATCCTTCTGTCTGGTGTTGATTGCTGAAGTGTAATGCTGGCTCCAGGGATCAGCTTATTTTGCCTCCCCAGTGCATCAGCACACACAACGGCTGCGATGCTGGCTCTGGGGATCAACCACAGTGCGGTCTCCCCAGCACATCAGCATGACAACCGTCTGGATTGAGCTAAGTAGGGTACATCTCTGGGGTCTTCAAGTGGACATCGTCTGTCCTCAGTGTTTCGTTGATTATCCCACAACACCTCAAGAGGTTTCTAAGTGATTCTGGCGTCCCATCATCACTCTCCCTCTGCCCCCACTCAACTCAGCTTACTTACCCGTACATCAGCATTGCTTTCTTTCTATTGTGCTTGAGATTCCCATCCAGAATCTTTCCGTCTGAACCACAGGTAGTTGCTGCTCCTTTCTGCTGCTTCAGATAAGTTCTTCACTGTGCGATGCAACTCTTGGCCACTGAACCTGACATCTCTGAGAAACTGGGTTGTACGGTGTGTTACAAATCCTTGACAACCCACCTCCACTGGGTAAACCTGGACTCTCCATCCTCGCTGTTCTGCTTCAGCAGCTAATTGAGCATTCCCAAGTTTCTTCCTCTCATATGCCTCAGCCATAGCATCCTCCCAGATGAACAAGGCGTGCTGATCCAGACCACAAGAGAATGTCTGGTAGAAGTATCTGCCAGTATTTTCCAGTCTCTAGCAGCTTCCAGTTGTTCTCGGCGAGGCTTGGTTTTAGTACCTTTTCTTGGTGGTTGCTCTACTGTATGGAGAAATGATATCTTTGTGTGTAATGCTTTGGTGGAACTGGTGGCAACTTATTGGTCATGTTATGATTGTCTTCCAGTGCTAAGGCCAAACATTGCAGCACCTGGTCATGGCACCAAGTAAACCGTCCTTGCCTAAGACTCACCTTACATCCGTTCAAAATGTGCCTTAATGCCTTAATGTTGCAGGTGATGAACAAAAAGGACATGAGGGATCCTCACCTTAGGTTAAATAGTGATGGGAGAACATCATATGTTGATCTCATAAGTAAACTGATCCTGCGCTGTTCCATTGTCCATAAGACTTGCCAGTTAATTTTGTATTGTTCCACACCCTCCCATCTCATCCATTCTCCCTGCTTGGCCTTGGAAATTTCCTTTACACACCTCATCATCTCCTCCTGCTTTTGCAGCTCGTTGACTACCAGCTTCCTCTGTTGATCTGGAGTTGTCTTGTGACATGTAGGAGGAGCTGAACTGAGACCAAGACCCCCTCTTCCATGCTGAACTTGCCCCATAATATCACCTATTCAAGGGGCAGCCTTTGCATCTTCCACAGCTTTCTTTACAGCCGACTTTCTTCCCATTTTTAACACAGGTGCTGCCTCCCTTATGTATTTGTCATGTGAATCTACTAATGTAATTTCCAGTCAGACCTTGGAACACTTAAAATCCTCAGTTAGAGCAGAGACTTTTAGCTGCAGTATTCCTTTACCATAAAGTTCCACTCCCAACCATTTCCTGACATATGAACTGAATAAAGCTTCCAGCTTCTCAACTGTTATCAAGGAAACCTCATACACAGTCAACGGCCACAGCAGCCTTGTCAGTAGACGAAATGATAAAGTGCTGCTGCCTATGCTCTTTAGCCATTCCGCTGCTTGTTGTCTAATTTCTCCCATACAAACTGTGTCCTTTAGATCCATGTTGTAGCATCTCCCAAGACTTTTCACTGGCTTCTCAGACACTGTTAGTATTGCCTAAACATTAATGTAGAACATTTTATCTATTACTTTACCTTTAACCCTTTGTGGTCCTACGTCGAACCAGGTCCGACACTACAATCTTTCCTTTCCAGTCCGAAGTCGGAACCTGTCCAACATCAAAAAAATATCAAGCACAGGTCTCTAGTCATTTTTCTCTGGAAAAAGCTGAGAAAACCTTTCAATGGAGAGAAGCTGAAAAAAGGGGTGGATCTGAGCAATACACATAGCCCCTGCATCACAGAGATAACACAGCCATAAACAAAGAAGATAGCTGCTTCAGCATCCAGTGCTCAAAGCATAGCATGGACATTTGCAGAGCTTTTTGAGATACTATAGTAATAAAATAATGATTTGGATAGCATTACTGAGGAGTCTGGTGATAAAACAAATGATCAGGAGAGGATTTATCAGTATAAACGACTATGAAGAGGTATGTGACAAATACACAGTGAACAAGGGATGGGGTGGGCTAGAGATGCAGTACTGAGTGTCCTTTCACTATGCAGTGCCTTTTAAACATGTTTTACTGTTTTACTCTGAAAAAAAAAAAAATCTTTTAAACAGTGCATGTAAAATAAATTGGGCCTGACACACCTGACAAGCACTGAATAAATGGACCGCTAAGGGTTAATTATAGAAATGCTCCTTGATTTAGTGGGCTTGAATTGCATGTGTGCCCATTTGATGTTATAGGTTAATGTGCCCAATAATCTATTAGTGCAGGCTACTGTTGTAGGCATGGTTGTCATGTCATCCATGTATGTTCGAATTGGTGGTAGTCCAGAAGTCAAGCACTCTCCTCCCACTACCCAGTTTGATGCCCTAATAATTACTTCCATTGCCATTGTAAAAGCCAGTGGAGAAATGGTGCATCCTGCCATTATTCCCTTCTAGACATTGCCAAGTAGTGCTGAATTCTGAAGTTGAAAAACTAAATTGCAAATCTCCAAAGTAGGCTTTCACTAAATTTGTTATTGTCATCGGTGCATTGAAAAAATCAAATGCTGACCAAAGAAGTTCATGTGGCACTGAACCATATGCATTAGCCAAATCCAAAAATGTCACATGGAGATCCTTCCTCTCCTTTTTAGCTGATTGAATTTGTTGCCAACAATTCTTGAATAGGTAAGTTGACAATCTCTGAGCAATAATGCTGAAGAATCTTGCCTTCTATGTTTAAACTAACTAATGCTTGTAGAATCTTAATATAAAGACTCCACCTACTCGGCGCCATGCTCTTGGTACAATCAAGTAAAAGAAATATGTCACCATGACCCCCCAGAAACTCTAACTACATAACCGCTATGCTACACAGATTCACATCTTAACCTACTCACTTGGCTTGTGTTTTTGATGCAAGTTGAATCTGCTTTTATTGTGCCTGAAAAACACAAGCCAAGTTAGTAGAAGCAATAGGGGCAATCCCTTTGGTTTTACAGTTGTGCCTATTTGCTTTGTGCTGGGCAAGCAAATAGGCTTGTGTTTTTGATATGTCCACTTTAAATAGCTGGGCACTTGACGTTTTTTCACATTTCCAATGTGTTTTTGTTTCAGATTGTATCCACTTAAAAAGACCATTTTTCCTCATCCACTCAATGGACCCAACAGTTATCATTTAATTTTGAGTTGGAGGCAGCTCATTGGTCTTTGAGCCTGTAGACCAGGGTTCAATCCTCAGTCACTATCATTATATAAGGCTAAGAATATTGACCTTCACAGGTTCTTTACAAAGGTTTTGATATTTGTCAGAGAAAGAGGTTATACTGTAGCTTACAACAGAAAATAACTGCACAATTACCTATAAAACACAAGTCTGTATCCTGTGAATTCATTTATTTATCTTTATTACTGTTATTGAAAATTTTGCCTCCCTAACCCGCAACACCACAGCTAGTGCCTGTGGAATCAGGAAAGACCAGTAACTTGGCACGGCCTGCCTCACTCTGCACATCACATGATCATGCCTCTACCAAATGAGCCAGTCAGATAGCTTTTAAGAATATCAAAGGGATGATATAAATAGCATGTGTTGTGCTCTTCAGATTAGAGGCATGGGGTTATTTATTTGTGTTTGTTTATCCTGCTCTGAAGTTCTGGGACTCATTCACATTGTTGATATGTGCATTAGCATAATTTCATTTCATATTTGCATGACAATTCTCTCAGCACAATTCTTCTACAGTAAACACAGATCAGAAAGAATAAATAAGTAGAAAAGATTGCAGAACTTAACTTTCCTTTACAATTATTGTCTGCATTTCTGGGTTCAGGACCCCCCCCCCCAAAAAAAAAGTGCAAGGATAGAAAACAAAACCAAAGGCACATGCCTAAAGATGCTGCATTGCAGTCTTATTTAGTGGTTGTGTATTTTTTATTTATTTTTTAATCATAAGCCAGTTACTTGCGTTACTGTTTCCCCTCCTCTGGATTGCAAGGCTACATAATTGGAAGCTGCTGTATCTCTAATTACCCAGACACTCTGAGCCCAGTAACAACTAAGTGAATTCTCTTGGTTTCCACACAATATGCCAATGTTTAATTTAATTACTGGTAGGTGTGTATGTTTAACAGAGATAAAAAGAGACTTGCAATGAGTCAATGTATGTTCAACATCTCTACACCAATTATTTCTGTTACGTTAAATAGATGACTTCACCTTAGAAGACTTCACAAGGAATAATGGGTAGCCCAGCACTGTACTCTACTTTCCTCTGGTCTACAAGGGAACAGGTGCTATAAACAGTTATACAATAAGAGACCTCCCCAATATATATATATATATATATATATATATATATATATATATAATATATATATATTATATCATAACATTAATACCAAAATAAATAAATTTGGGTCATGGTTTTATTTCCTTTAAACAACAGTACCTAAAATAAATGTACTCGATATACAACTCCCCCCCCCACACTAGTACCAAACTTTACCTTTTTAATTGTGATATCTTTGTAAAAAAGCTTCTTCATTACCCATAACCTGTGCTGTGGCATTGCATCACACATTGTATTGCAGTAATCATATCAACCTGCTCCTGATACAACACTGGAGAAAACAGGAAAAAAATTTGAACAAATGATCTGCTCGCCACAAGGATAATTGATGTTGAAATAAAAACAGTCTGAAATCAAGAAATGAAAGGTAGAATTTAAGAGCAGTGGATTTAGTTGTTGTACCTATTGTAACAAACTAATGTTTTGGACATAGATGTCTAAAGGGTTAACTGCATGCCTATTATACTGTGCTCATCCAGAGGTTAAGACCGTCACGCTGGGAGGTAGCTCCACCTTCACGACCATTAGGAACAGCACTTGGTGTAGCAAGAGCTCCACCTTCTCTCTGTCCAACTCTGGAACCAGACAGTCTCTCCACCCATGTCCAAAGTGTCCACACAGTCCACACCATCCTGTTGAACTGTCATCCAGGAAGTGATTCCAGAGGTGACTGGGATCACCACAGTACTTGCAGTAGAGCCGGTAAGTACACACACACAAAACAATGTATTAGACTGTTGGGAATACTGCAACACAGTAGAATCTACAATTTACCATACCAGTAGTATGAGCACAAAGCAAAGCTATAAACAAAACTCTAGATAACACTACAAACATATAGCAAACTGTTGTGGTGTAAGTTTATACTTTAAACTCCTGTAAGACAGAGACTCAGTAGAACAGACAGGATTGAGTAAATAAATTTAATAGTTTGCAAACCCGAGAACAATCGCAACACACGCAGGTGTTAGGAAACTGAGCAATGTTCTGAGCTACGCAGATCCAGTAAGCACAATATATACCTTATAACATACAGTTATTACGAGCCAATCACAGACGCTTAACTCAGTATTAGCGGATAGCAACAACTTGGAAGATTAAGATGAGACCAATCATAACAACTTATTTAAATTGCAAGCCCCCTAAAATAGAAGTAGGTCGGTGACATTTCTGTGAAGTGCCACGGAAGCAGCTTGCAGTTGCTAAAGAAATATCACACTGGGAAGAAATGCAAACAGTGCAGGGTTTACCTTTTCTGGAGGAATTAACAAGTGTGGACATATACTGGCAGTCCTGATCAGAAACAGTTTTGTGGTCAAGAGCAACAACGAACACAGCTTTTATAAGGGTAAGTCAACTGGGTACAATTAACACACAATTAAGTAGCTAGCAGTAGTTCTACCTGCTGCAAAAAATAAATCCAAAACTGAACATTTAAGTTCTAAACTATACCGAACAGCTAAGCTGTTTACCAGTCACAAAAACCCATCTACTTTTACAAGTGGATCAAAACACTGTTCCTTCTCTTTGTTCCAGCTCTCTCTAATTGCGTGTTAAGTTCTCTTTTTATAGGACGTGGCTGCTCCCAATTAGCACCAATTATTCCATTTGGGAACAGTCACATTCTCATATGTTTTTGGCAGGGACAGGAATTAACCTCATCCCTGCTAACCACCTCCAAAACACATACAAATACCAACACTATTTACAGGCAGGGCTCTTGCTCTGCCACAGGCATTTAAAAACAAGGGCCATCTAGCTTATGATATTATGGAGACATTTAATGCATAGCATTTGCTCATCACAATCGTCGTTCTGGGATATTTACAGTC
Source organism: Polyodon spathula (assembly GCF_017654505.1). NCBI lineage: Eukaryota > Metazoa > Chordata > Actinopteri > Acipenseriformes > Polyodontidae > Polyodon > Polyodon spathula. The sequence goes on along the minus strand of NC_054552.1, from coordinate 18,752,124 downwards.
TCAGGCTTGAATTTGTAATGGGGTCTTAGTCTTTTTTAGTTAAGGGTTGTCTGGCATCCCTTATTGCTGTCTGGACTTTGTTTTTCAAGCCATCTACTCATTTCTCCATGCTTGCTATCAAGTGGGTGCCCTTGCTGAATTGTTTTGAGCTTGACATAATGCTTTGAGCCTCTGCTTTCTCAGTAGCCACCATGCTACATCTTTAGTTGGCTTGCAGTTTGAAAACACAACCTATTCTAAAAATATATGAGCTGTTAATGTCACAAGTGACCAAATTTTGTTGATATGGGAAACACTATTTAATTATTTTTTTTATTATTGTCATTAATGGTTGATTGCACCTATTATCTGTTTCACTGTTTCAATTGTGTTTTGATTGATTTTGATGTGATTAATTTTACCCATTTTGATTTATGAGGGAGAAGTAGCCCACTGTTTAGAGTGGCGTTTTTGTTTTTTTTGTTTTGTTTGTATTGTAGCACAGGCACTTAAATAGATAAATTGACAACAAACTGACAGACCACCCAAAGCTGAAACTCATCCAGCTATTAACAGCTTTACCTACCCTATATAAACTGCTAATCATCTTACCTATCTGGATGCATGCAGTCTGTTTTCTATGCTGGACGCAGTGGTGTTGCAAACCCAGTCACTTGTAGTGTCCCCCAAGGATTTGTTCTTAGTCCCCTTCTCTTCTATATTTACATGCATCCCTTGGGTCACATCCGCCAACACATCCTCACGTTTCACTCCTATGATGCCCCTCTACCATGGTCCGGCTCTCGGCTTGCATTCAAGACATTGAGGTCTGGATGTTTGACAGTTTTCTTCAGCTGAACACTAGCAAATCTGAATTCCTTCTAGTAGGATCTAAAACTGAAAGTAAGAATCTCAATATAGTTGCCTTGAAACTCGGAAACTGTCTGCTGCTGCCTTCCCTCACAGTACAAAGCCTTCTTGACAGCAACCTCTCCTTTGATGTCCACATCTCCTCCGTGGTCAAATGTTCTTTCTACCATCTGCAAAACATCTCCAAAGTCCGTCCCTACTGTTCCCTCCCAGATGCGATACTTTGTAATGCATTTGTCTCCTCTCGACTCAACTACTGCAAATCTTTATATGGTGGTCTTCCGGCACGCACCATGAACAGACTGCAGCTAGTCCAGAATACCGTTGCCAGGATCCTTACCAGATGTAAAAAACATGATCACATCACCCCACATCTGGCTCAGCTGCACTGATTACCTGTACAGTTTAAGACTATTTTCAAAATAGTCCTGCTCACCTACAATGCCCTTCATCGCACAGTCCCTATTACCTCCTCAACCTGCTGACTCAATATGCCCCTGCCCGCAAGCTGAGGTCCACCGACTCTGGCCTGCTTGTTATCCCCAAGCAAAAGTGCACCTCTCTTGGAGAATGTTCGTTTAGCTTCATGGCTCTGACTCTTTCCCTGTGAGTTTTGGTGGACCTGCGGCTGACGGAAAGGGGGTCCGTTTCTACCCTGGATAATCTGCAGATAGTCTCTGGGTTCCTGGCTGATCTGGCCTTGGGAGTCCAAATTGATTTTATATATATATATATATATATATATATATATATATATATATATATATATATATATATACAGTGCCTTGCAAAAGTATTCAGACCCCTGACCAATTCTCTCATATTACTGAATTACAAATGGTACATTGAAATTTCGTTCTGTTTGATATTTTATTTTTAAACACTGAAACTCAGAATCAACTATTGTAAGGTGACATTGGTTTTATGTTGGGAAATATTTTTAAGAAAAATAAAATACTGAAATATCTTGCTTTCATAAGTATTCAACCCTTGTGCTGTGGAAGCTCCCAATTCAAGAAATTGACCTAACGAGGACACAATTACCTTACCATTGGCCTCCACCTGTGAACCATTAAAGTTGCTGTCACATTTTCTGGATAAAAACCCCACTGAAGGATCATTGGTAAGGCTGTGAATCTGAAGGAAAATGAAGACCAAAGAGCATTCTACAGAAGCTAGAGATAAAGTAGTACAAATGCATAGATTAGGGAAAGGGTACAAAATAATATCCAAGTGTTTGGATATCCCAGTGAGCACAGCTGGATCAATAATCAGGAAGGGGAAGCTGCATCACACCACCCAGGCACTGCCAAGAAAAGGCTGTCCCTCAAAACTCAACACTCAAACAAGAAGGAGACTTGTGAGAGAAGCCACGGAGAGGCCAACAATCACTTTGAAGGAACTACAGAGTTCAGTTGCTGGGAGTGGAGTAATGGTGCACCAGTCAACCATATCAAGAGCTCTGCATAACACTGGCCTGTATGGGAGGGTGGCAAGAAAGAAGCCTTTACTCAAAAAGTACCATCTGAAAGCACATCTGGAGTTTGCCAGAAAGCATGAGAGTGCGATGTGAGAAATGTTTTCTCACATCGGTTGCGATGTGAGAAAAGTTTTTGTGGTCAGATGAGACCAAGATAGAGCTTTTTGGCCAAAATTAAAAGCGCTATCTGTGGTGCAAACCTAACACTAAACCCATCCTTACAGTGAAGTATGGTGGTGCCAGCATCATGCTGTGGGGATGCTTCTCATCAGCAGGGACTGGGCATCTTGTTGCAATTGAAGGAAGAATGGATGGAGCAAAATACAGGAAAATACTGCAAGAGAATCTGCTTCAGTCCGCTAAAAAACTGAAGCTTGGGAGGAAATTCACCTTTCAGCAGGACAATTATCCCAAGCACAAGGTCAAAGCAACATTGGAGTGGCTTAAGAACAAAAAGGTGAATGTCTTACAGTGGCCTAGTCAGTCCTGATCTCAATCCCATTGAGAATCTGTAGCACTATTTGAAAATTGTGGTCCACAAGCGTTGTCCAACCAACCTGAACAACCTGGAACAAATCTGCCAAGATGAATGGGCCAAAAATCACTCCGACACTGTGTGCAAAGCTGGTACATACTTACCCCAAAAGACTTAAAGCTGTTATTGCAGCAAAAGGTGGCTCTACCAAATATTAATGTGTGAGCGTTGAATACTTATGCAAGCAAGATATTTCAGTTTTTGATTTTTATTAAAAATATTTCCCAACATAAAACCAATGTCACTTTACAATAATTGATTTTGAGTGTTTTAAAATAAAATATTGAACAGAACGAAATTTCAATGTATCATTTGTAATTCAGTAATATGAGAGAATTGGTCAGGGGTCTGAATACTTTTGCAAGGCACTGTATATATGTTAGTTCAAAGAGCCAACTGCTTCTGATTTTCGGTTTTAACTGATAAAATCCGATAAACGCCCTGATAAACACAGCAAACACCAGAAAAACTGTGGAAATGGTTAATCGATTCAAGTTGACTTTACCCTTTTCCCATTAAAAAATAAAACCTACTACAAAAATAATAATAAATACATAAATACATTTCCCAGTGCTGCCGCCTTCCTGACTTGTATCTATCATTGATTCGTTCTGAATACTTTAAACCCGCCCCAACTACTGAGTGACAGCACATTCCTAAATTTCAGAAATTTCTACCTGCAAAGTTAAAAAGCAATTAAGATGTTAAAAAATGTTTAAGTTTTTTTTTTTTTTTTTTTTAAAAGACTTAGATGTGTGTGTGTATGTTTGTGTGTGTATATGCAGTACTGTGCAAAAGTTTTAGGCAGGTGTGAAAAATTGCTGTAAAGTAAGAATGCTTTCAAAAATAGACATTTTAATAGTTTATATTTATCAGTTAACTCAATGCAAAGTGAATGAGCAGAAGAAAAATCTACATCAAATCAATATTTGGTGTGACCACCCTTTGCCTTCAAAACAGCATCAGTTCTAGGTACACTTGCACACAGTTTTTGAAGGAACTCGGCAGGTAGGTTGGCCCAAACATCTTGGAGAACTAACCACAGTTCTTCTGTGGATTTAGGCAGCCTCAGTTGCTTCTCTCTCTTCATGTAATCCCAGGCAGACTGGATGATGTTGAGATCAGGGCTCTGTGGGGGCCATACCATCACTTCCAGGACTCCTTGTTCTTCTTTACGCTGAAGATAGTTCTTAATGACTTTCGCTGTATGTTTGGGGTCGTTGTCATGCTGCAGAATAAATCTGGGGCCAATCAGATGCCTCCCTAATGGTATTGCATGATGGATAAGTATCTGCCTGTACTCAGCATTGAGGAGATCATTAATTCTGACCAAATCCCCAACTCCATGTGCAGAAATGCAGCCCCAAACTTGCAAGAAACCTCCACCATGCTTCACTGTTGCCTGCAAACACTCATTCGTGTACCGCTCTCCAGCACTTTGGCGAACAAACTACCGTCTGCTACAGCCAAATAGTCAAATTTTGACTCATCGTTCCAGAGCACCTGCTGCCATTTTTCTTTCCACTTCTGACCAGACTTCTCCGGACAGTAGATGTTTTCTGCCAATTCTGAGCTGATGGCACTGCTGGACATCTTCCGATTGTGAAGGGAAGTAAGCATGATGTGTCTTTCATCTGCTGCAGTAAGTTTCCTTGGCCGACCACTACGTCTACAGTCCTCAGCATTGCCCGTTTCTTTGTGCTTCTTCAAAAGAGCTTGGACAGGTGAAAACCCCTGTCTGCCTTGAAATTTCTGCCTGGGAGAGACCTTGCTGATGCAGTATAACTACCTTATGTCCTGTTACTGTGCTTAGTCTTGCAATGGTGTATGAATTTTGACAATAAACTGTCTTCAGCAACCTCACCTTGTTAGCTGAGTTTGGCCTTTCCTCACCCAGTATTATTCCTCCGACACAGCTGTTTCTGTTTCAGTTAATGATTGTGTTTCAACCTACATATTGAATTGATGATCATTAGCACCTGTTTGGTATAATTGTTTAATCATACACCTAACTCTATGCCTACAAAATCCCTGACTTTGTGCAAGTGTACCTAGAACAATTGATGCTGTTTTGAAGGCAAAGGGTGGTCACACCAAATATGGATTTGATTTAGATTTTTCTTCTGTTCTCTCACTTTGCATTTTGTTAATTGATAAATATAAACTATTAAAATGTCTATTTTTGAAAGCATTCTTACTTTACAGCTTTTTTCACACCTGCCTAAAACTTTTGCACAGTAATATTCGGTTTTCTACGGGGTTGCAGACAGAGTTTCTTTTTCATCTTGGTGTGTAGTCCTTTCTGGTTGCATGACAAAAGACAAGTCACTGCTGCTTAGTGAAACGTAAGATAAGCAGTTGCTGTCAGATTTATCTTTTAGTACACTCACTACTTTTTTGAAACTCTGTAAACCAGCTGGGAACTGGGAAAAAGAGAGAACAGTAATTAGATGGGCATGGAAACTAAATTGACATTTCATCCTGTAAGAGCACAGGGATGATTTGCATTGGATGAATACTCTATGAATCAATTTAGCATTCTAAACAATCAAAAGAATGAGTTACTTAATAAAAAAGGAATGTTTAATATTAATTGAGGAGATCTGTCTTTTTCTTGGTGTGTAAATGACTTAACAGAAGGCCAGTTCAAAACAGCCAGCTAATGTGCTAAGAAAACTAGTGACTGAGAACACCTTCTAGTGTCTAGCCACATGTATACAATATTAGAACTTATATCAGCTAGTCTCAAGCACAGTCTAAAAAAAAACCTTAAAGTCAACACATGTCAGTGAAGTATCATTGCTGTTACATTTTTATATGTACTGTACTACACCAACAGATACACTAACTATGAGGTGACAAAGTGTGGCAAAGTGGTTGATTGTGTACAGGTGTAGAAGTGATGCAGTGCACAATAAACAAACAAGGAGAGTTAGAATCCAGTTGGAAATTTATTTTAGTGTATCCAGGTCTGGCTACCAAATAATAAGATAATGTGTACTGTGCGGCGTATATAATAATGGGTTGCAGTCCCAAATAATAAACGCCCCACAATAATACTAACACGGTCACCAGTCTTGGGTGTGTCCAATAGTGCTCATGGTGGGTGATACAGTTTATTTAGTGACAGTCATGCACTGCTGTTCTGGGTTAGTGCTGGCCCTTGGCGGCAGCTCCGGAATCATGTTTAACCGTCTAGTAATACACAAGACAAGGGACTCTCACACAGTCCTTATGGTTCAATAGTTTTTAAACCAAGCAAAGAAACAGATACATCACTTCAACCCCTATTTATACCGTCACTCATGACCCCTTGGTAAATGATTGCAGCCACTCCTGTAATTATTTACTTTCTGGGTCAATTAATTAGTGTACCAAAACTCTGTCTCTTTTCTACATGACCAACTTCTTTTTAACCCTCGGAACGAAGTGTCAGGTCAAGTAGTCCAGAGTATTCTGTTCCCGTTACTTAGCGCCCTCACAAGTCGGGAGGGAGATTTACCACCACAAATCATTGTGTTTCTGCCACATATCCCACTGCTCAGAGTGGAGCCGAAGGAACACTTGGCTGAATTCCCATTACTCCCCCCTTCCAAGAAAAATAATCCACATTTTGGTGGTCTTTCCCTGCACGATCTACCATGTGGTACACGAAGGGCTACAATGCCAGATACCACAGAGTTATTCAAGCATTGCTATCCTTCATTGTGCTTAACCACTTGAGTGGGGCGTGGTCTGTGACAAGATCAAATGAATGTCCAGCAGGTAGTATTGTAAGGAGTGAGTAGCCCATTTAATTGCCAAACACTCTTTTTCGACTACGGAGTAGTTGCGCTCTCGAGGGAGCATCTTTTTACTGATGTACAATATCGGATGTTCTACAGCGTCAACCTTTTGGGATGCATCAGTTTGGAGGACGAATCTCTTGGTGAAATCTGATGTGACGAGCATGAGGACTTGGCAGAGTCTTCGCGTAACAGTATCAAACGCCCCCTGAAACCACCGTGTAACAATTTTTTATATTTTTTTTTTGTTCCTGGGTAGTAAGTGTTATTTCCTAATTGCTTATGCCTCAAAAGTATAGAAAATGGCTATTATTCCCCACAAACTTTGCTTTTGTGACCAGGACAGGTAAATTTCAAAATATCACTATTTCCAATGAGAAAACGGACAAATTTGTGTCTTTTCATTCACATAAAGTCAGAAAAAAAACCTGTCCTGGTCACAAAAGCAAAGTTTGTGGGGAATAATAGCCATTTTCTATACTTTTGAGGCATAAGCAATTAGGAAATAACACTTACTACCCAGGAACAAAAATTGTGTTACATAGTGTACTCAGCTGACCATTTAATTAAATTTGGTGCACTCTTTTTGGTAAGGTCAAGTAAAAGGTTAATCACTATGGCATACTCGGGAATAAAATGGCGGTAATGACCAGTTAATCGTAGTAGCGACCTCATCTGTGTCTTGATTTTGGGGATCGCCATGTCTACCAAAGCCTGGATTTTGGTGACAACAGGTTTCACCCTTCCATTCTCCATTAAAAATCTCAAATACCATATTAATTCAATTTGGCACCGGCCTCGTATTAAAGACGCCCTCGTATTGACAACGCAGTCATATATCAGCTTTATAATAGAGGTCTCCCTTGAATAAATGCCACTATCAATAAAGAAACATTAAGGTACCCCTCCCCACTAAAAAAACACACACAGCAAACAAAAACACTGACTATGTACATGCAATCTAGCACATACATTACAAACTAATGTACTCACACATAGTAAGCACTATGGCTGGGCCAGGAGACAACTCCCTTTTCTCTTGAGGAATCCATTTACAAATAACAGCATATTACTAAATTCCAGTGTAACTTTAACTTTATTTTAGATAAATACAGGTGCATCCATTTACTCTTTTGCTAACCTTGTACTTTGTCTAAACCTTTCTTTTTTGTTTACACTGTTACTTGTTTAAGTTTAGTTACTGTTTAAGGTCTGTTTAGGGTTTGTTTTGGGTAGTGTGTTCAGTTTCCATTTTGTTCCTGATTCTCCTGATATTTATCACCATTCAACCCAGTACTAATTGACAGACTCACCATTTCCTACGACGCTATTTTTTCATCAACCTTTATCCATCATCATCAGTACAGAACTCTATTCGAGACTTCATTATTTGTTGGTGAGATTATTCCTTTTCTGTTTGCTGTTTTTTTTTCTACTTTACTTTGATACTTTGGTTCCTGTAATTTTGGTTTTGTTCTTTTGTTACTTTGGATTATATGTGCTTTGCTTCACTGGACTTATTAGGCCTAAATTTCATTTTTCATCCATTGCCATCAAGACTGTCTTTGTAATTGTTTTCCCCATATACTTATTCATTCACCTTTGTATTTTTTGCTTGTTGGTGTGTTGTTTTTGTATTGGTGTGGGTGTGTGTGTGTGTGTGTATGGGTTTATTGGAGGCCCACCGGACACAGCATTCATTTCGCTTTAGTGTTAGTTTGTTTGGATGTTTGTTTAGTTCACTTTACTTTCTTACTCACCTGTACCTTCCACCTAACTAAATGTTCTCTGCAATAAGTTGTTGTCCTTATATTTCATTTATTACATTATAGAATTGACACCTCTGACATCCCTGCTTTTGCTGTCTGTCACTCTTGCTGACTTAGTTAGTTATAGATATTGGGCCGGTAGTATCTCCTTAGGGAGGACAGTACAACTGCTTCTCAATTGTGCAGAGTGATCACTACAGCGTGGCTAAGTATGTGAACTGGCCTCACGCACTGAATGCAGGGCTCTCCTGGGTCCTAAAGCCTGCTAGATACAAACAGGGATTGCAGAAATCACACACCAGCTATGATTGACATTAAAGGTTTGCCGACATAAGGGGGTTTAAAAGTAGAATAAAGGAGAAAATCTGTCCTGGGAGATATCCGAGAGGAGGGTCCAAAATACGGGATACTCCCGGTGAATACGGGAGAGTTGACAGGTCTGTCAATATACTCTGCTGCATATTCATGATGTGGGCATAAAACCTGGTCCATTAGTCTCTGAAAGGCAGCAGGCGCACCATGTAGCCCAAACGGCATGCTTTTGAAGTGAAACAGCCCTTCTGATGTTGAAAATGCATTTTTTTCTGTAGAAATGCAGATTATGGGGATCTGCCTGTATCCCTTTGTCAGGTCCAGAGACGAGATAAACTTCGCCTTTCTCAGTCTATCTAGAAGTTTGTCGACCCAAGGCATAGGGTACGCATCGAACTTGGCAATAACATTAACCTTCCAGAAATCCACGCAGAAGTGATTGGTGCCGTCTTTCTTGGCCACTGTGACAATTGGATGGAAGGCACAATCACCCCAAGTTCAAGCATGTCCATACCTCTTTGCAAATGCCAGTTCATCGACTTTCTGGGATCCGGTAAGATCTCTCTTGTACCGTGACACCTGATGGAGAGATAATGTCATATTCAACTAAGTTAGTTCTGCCAGGCAAATTAAAAACATGAAGAAAAAACATCGCTGAACTCCTCAGTAAGCTTATGCAGCTCCCATTGCTGATCTGGAATCAATTGTTCCCCAATCAAAATGATTTTACTGCGAGGGTTCTCTGGTCAGGGCCTAAATCATCCTCTACATTGCCTGGGGCTATAAACAAGGCCTCCCTTGCCTGCCAGAGCTTAATAAATTTACATGATATGTTTCATGTTCATTACGGTGATCGTCTAATACGTCTAATTTAATAATTCACCTGTCCTATATCCTTAATCACTTCATATGACCCTTGCATTTTAGCACACAGTTTCGATTCTGAGGAGGGAAGCAGCTGCATTATCTTGTCTCCTGGTCTAAAGATCCGAATTAATGAATTTTTATTGTAATGTTGCTGTTGCCAGTGCTGAGCCGATTTGAGGATGTCCTGGGCCAAATCACCGACCTAATCCAGGCGATCTCTCAGTAGAAGCACATCCTTCATTACATTTTTGGATGAGTCTTTGTGCTCCCTCCACCCCTCTCTCAACCGATCGAGGATGCCGCAAGGATGTTCAAGATAAGTTGGTTGGTTCCATAATAAGTCAAGATCTCCTTGGGAATCCCTACTCTAGCCATAATCTGTATTAACTCTGTGGCTATCGCAACAGCACTAGTGGGAACTAATGGAACTTCCGGGTATCGTATTGCAAAATCTACCACTACTAATATATGCATATACCCAGAGTCAGAAGGTAGCAAAAGGCCCACTATGTCCATTCCAATGAGTTCAAATGGAGTGGAAATAATCACCAGTGGAACCAGAAGTGTGTGGCGCACTAGACCCTGCACTACTCGTTGGCTGTCTGGGCATGTGGCTACATATTTTGTCTTCAATATGAAGACCTATCCAATAGAATTGAGCCAATATCCGCTTGCTTGTCTTGTCAGCTCCAAGTTGCCTTGCAAAAGGGCTATAACGCGGCAGCCTCATGACCTCGGTCTGACAAGATGGGGGAACCAATAATTGTGTTACAGGCTGTCGTATGCCTGCGGCTAGGTTTACCCTATATATTAATTGACCCTTGATACTGAAGTGTCAATGTACTAGCGCCCCAGTGTCATCAACTTCAATAGGCCTGACCTGCCCCGATGTGTGCACCAGTGACGGGTTATTATACTGGCCCCATACTAAGTCCGCGCTGGATTACCACATGCCCGGTATATTGAGAGGGGCGGGAGTAGCATCGGCTCTAGATGGCCCGGTAACCTCGCCCTCTCAGTCACACTGTGTTCCAACTCCTTTTGATTGTTGTTTGTTACCATCTGAGTACTCTCACACCAGACCCCAGCCTTGTCTTAATGATGCTCCTTCCCATTTTGCAGTCTTTCTCCGTTTATTCATTTTTCTAGGAAGGAAAATAGAAGAAAACATTTTGGCTTGAAAAGGAAACACTTTTTCTTTTTTCCTACCACGTTTAAGTGTGTGGTTGAGACTGCCATTTATTTAACCAATTCTCTATAATTTGGTGTGGCATTGTTGCGAGTTGTTCCCGCACTGAAGCAGGCAGACAGGCAGATGAGAGCCGGAATGGAGGCACGGAGACACAGAAGTGCAGTGAAGTGTTTTTATATTGACAATCCTCTGAGACACCCCCATCTGCCTTCTGGAACAGCTGATTGCTTTCAGTTGCTGCTCCACGCAGACAGGTAGTCATCCCGGCAGAGCACTACAGCAGCTAAACAATTAATTAAATCAATCTAGTAATGACAATTAACCCAAAAACATACAATAAACTACATACTGTATTTTCCGCCAGTCTCTATCCAGAATTATTCGGTGTGGTAGCCTTTCCGCCACCCCAAATACTAGGTGGCGTTTTATCAGTCCTGCTGATAAATATACTTTTTGGGTGGGGTATGTCGCCATATCTCCATGGACACAGGAGATCGGCACCTGGCCTTGTGGCTGCCATGACACATCGCCCAAGACAGCTGCTTTAATTAAGGTCTGCTCACACCCGGTGTCCACTAATGCATGGGTTGTCACCATGCCTAAAACAGCACTGACAATACAAAGGTCCTCCTGACCATTTTCCCTGTGTTTACCTGATCCAGATGCCCAACTGCACGCTGTCACATCACACTTGATTGCCGATAGGCTTGACCTGGCCTGGTGCCCCTGTTGGTTGCACCTAAAACAGATAAGGGAGGGAATGTTGGTTAAACATGTGTTTCGTTGCTGGTATGGCAACGAGTCTGGGTAGCAGCTTTACCCCCACTGGGGGCCAACCTTGACCACCATAAAGAAAAGGTAAGGTTGACTATTGGAGCTGGAGATCTATGAGGTCTGGATTCTGGTGTTGAGTGTGGTTGTTGTGGAGGAGAGAGAGAGAGAGAGAGAGAGAGAGAGAGGAGGGGCTCAGCTGCTCCAAAGGGCAGTATCCCTGTCCGGGCGGAGACCAGGGAGTCCTCATAATCCTCGGCCAGTTTCACAGCGTCTTCCAGGGTGTGGGGGTTGTGGCAACGTATACAGGATTGGGTATCAGTGCTGAACACATGGCAGAATTGCTCCACAACCACTCCTTCCCCCATTTGCAGGTTGGTTTTCTTCTCCCATTTGCACGCTGGTCAGCCAGTGTACCATGTGGTAACACAACTGCAACCACCCTGGGACGTGTCTCCAGGGATTTTTGATGCTCTCTGAACCGTACCCGTTGAGTCTCTGTCATAATGTTGAGGCAACGGAGAATGGCCAGGTCGTAACTGCCGACATTGAGGTCACTCATAGCCTGGTAGGCTGCCTGAGCCTTCCTGATTAGGCAGGGTCCCAGCTGGCTTGCCCAGAACTCCCGCAGCCATGACACGGTGGTGGCTATCCGCTCAAATGCAGCCAGGTACGCAACCAGGTACGCCTCTGAGTCATCCTCCGCCAACATCTCCATCACCAGAGGATTAGGTGCTGACATTGCTGATGTACCTGTAGGAGCTGGTGCTGTGGAAAATGCCAGCCCTACCTGTTTAATGTGCGTAGTGTAGCGCTCCTCCCTCTTTCTCTCCTCTGTCTCCCAACTCTGCTGTCCAGCACCTCCAGCAGCTCTGCCAGTGCGTTGCGATCCATGATCCTGTGTTCTGACACCACATGTGGCAAAGTGGTTGATTGTGTACAGGTGCAGGGGTGATGCAGTGCACAATGAACAAACAAAGAGAGTTATAATCCAGTTGGAAAGGTATTTTATTGTATCCAGGTCATAGTTCCATAATCCAGTTGAAAAGGTATTTATTGTATCCAGGTGTGGTTGTTACAAAATGACGCGACAGCAATACACAAAATTTGAGCACTGCGCTGCAATAGTTTTTAAACCAAGTGAAGGAAAATATAGCCATCACTTCGAACCTATTTATATCGTCACTTGTAACCCTTGATAAATGATTGCAGCTGCTCCTGTAATCTGCGATTGCCACATTATTTACATTTCGGGTTAACGAGTTAGCATACTGAAGCTCAGTCTCTTTTCTACATGAATTGACTGCCTTGTTCACCCTCGGAACGAAGTGTCAGGTCAAGAATTCCAGACTATTCTGTTCTCATTACTTAGTGCCCTCACAAGTCGGGAGGGAGATTTACCACAAAGAACCATTGTCTTTCTGTCACACAAATGTATAAAACAATATATTACCATTGCAGGTACCAGTAGTCTTCACCTTGATCAGAAGTTTACTATCTTCACAGGGTTCAAGGGAAGTCGTCATTTTTTACATTAAAAAATGTAAGGGAAACCGAAAATGATACAATGGCTACGATATTTGAGTTTCGATTTGACAGAGTTATTTGTTTGTATTTTCCTTGGGAACCTTTTTTTTTTTTAACTATTAAATTTGATGCATCCCAAACTACGTGCATTTCTGAACAAATACGTAATAAATGCTGGAGCAATTCTCTTACAAACAGGTTAAAATCGAGAAGGGAATATTATGATGAGTCTACCCCAATGGTGCTGAGTTGCACAAGATGAAAATTGTACAACTGGTAAAGATGTCTGACAGTGTATCTGTAGTTACTGACGAGTCTACAAATGCAAAAGATAAGTATGTTTTGCACATTTTGTTTGTTCTCAAAGGACTATCGAATACCTTCGAACTGAAAGTATTATTAGCCGATATAGTTAATCTGCACTCTGTGAATTACTCATCAGTGGCACAGGGCGTTGTGAAATGTTTAAACGCATTTGAAGTTAATTTTAATAATGTGACTGGATTTGTCTCCGATAATGCCAGTTACATGATCAAGGCATCCAATGACATTCTTCGAGGTTTACTGAAAAATTCAGTACGCTTGACTTGTAAAGCCCACATAATAGCCCTTGCCAGCAATATCTCGGCAATAATTTTCCAAAAGCAGACAAGTTGGTTGTAACCATTAAAAAAAAACAACGTTTAAACATTGTCCAAGCAGAAAACAAATTGTTAGCTCGACAAATCAGAGTTTTTGAGTAAATGGTGAACACTCCAGAACCCTACACAGAGGAAGCAACAAAGTTTGCATCCAGTTAGATTTTAAGGGGATTGAGTTGAACGAGTACAGTAACATTGTGCAAATTAACACAAGTCAGTTTTACAGGAGTTTGGCAGAGAATCTTAGAAATTGTAACAACTTTGTCAAATATCAGTACCAAGAAACTGGAAACCCCATCAAAGGAATGTGATAAAAATGTACAGCGCCGAGAAAAAGTTTGTGAACCCCAATGATAACTATGGAAATTCCATAGTTTTACCATGATAGCCTTCTTGAATCAAAATCTCTTTTCTTAAATATTTATACTAGCCAATTACATGTCTTTTGAAACTAAATGATGTATGCATTAGACAAACAATGAGTAATTAAGATTTAGGGTATGTGAAAAAGTAAGTGAACCCCAGGTTTTAGCAGCTCAATTAAGGGGATAATTAGAATCAGATGTTTAAATAATTAGGTAGATTTTCAGGGGTGAGTTTGAGAGGCCCCACCCTATATAAAGATCAAAACTTTGTGAGTTTGGTCTTCACCATACAGGTGTGTGGAAATACATCATGCCATGATCAAAAGAAATCTCTGAGGACCTCAGAAAAACAGTTATTGATGATCATCACTCTAGAAAGGGTTACAATTTCTAAGGATTTGGGGCTCCACCAATCAACTGTCAGACAAACGGAGAACGTTCAAGACCACAGTCACCCAGGAGCAGTCGTCCTACCAAAATCTCTCCAAGAACAAACCGGAAGATCATCAAAGAAGTCATCGAGTTGAAGCAATGCTGTAAGGAGGAATGGGCCTAAATTCCTCAAAACTGATGTGAGAGACTGACCAACAGTTACAGGAAACACTTAGTTGAAGTCATGGCTGCTCAAGGGGATGCCACCAGTTACTGAATCTAAAGGTTCACATGGATATTGAATGTTGAATCATTTGTGGATAAATAAATATTGAAAAAGTATAAAGTTTGTGTCATTTATTTAATCAGGTTATATTTATCTATTATTAGGACTTAGATTAAGATCTAAGAACATTTTAGGTTTGAAATACGTTAAATATGTGAAAATCCTAAAGGGTTCACAATTTTTTTCTCGGCACTGTAATTGAACAAGTTCAAATGCTCTACCCTGAATCCTGGCCCTAGGAAGAAGAGCTAGATAACCAGTATGGCGACAAGGAAGTGAGACACCCATGTCAACATTTTTAAATTAATGTAGCTGAGAGTATAAGAGGATTTTGTGAATACAAGGAATGCAAAGGTCCATGTATCCCCAGTACCTTAGAACTGCTATTGAAAGCGATTAGAACCATCGTAATATCGACAAGGGAATGTGAGTGTGCTTTCAGCTGCACGAATGACATTTTGATGTCAAAAAGAAATACTCTTGTTGTCAGCCACCTGTCCAGCCTTGTATTTTTAAAGAGCAGCAGCCCAACACTACACAAGTTCAACCCTCTGGATTATGTAAAGTCCTGTCTGATAAAGGGAAGACGAAGTGCTCTACATGTCATGCAGATTCAACTTGCGTGTCCATGTCCTTATTCCGTAAGTAGTCTACTGATTTTTGTTTCAGTTTTAAATATGTTATTTATTACATGTATCTTAATTAAAAATAAATAAATAAATAAATAAATAAATAAATAACAATTATATGTAATTCAAATGTTAAGTTAAAATGTAGCGAATATCTGCCTGTAACATTGTAATATACTATTTAAATTAATTTAATAATACAATATTAATTGTGAATGTATAGTGTGTACTGTTCCATGAGCTCAGATTCAATGTAAACAAAAAAATGTAAACAAAAGCTAAAAATTACAATTGATACTTTCAGTGTTTCCAGTAAAATATATATTTTGTGTTTTAAAAAGTATTATTTTAATTGTGAATTTATTGTCATTTGAAATTAAAAGACTTTATGTTTCACTTAAATCTGAGCAGGTCAGATGGACAGGGAGCAGAATAGGCTGGGCAGGGAGAAAGGGAAAGAGAGACAGCTGGACTGGAAGACAGAGAGAGAGCTGGGCAGGGACACAGAGATAGAGATAGAAAGGGAGACAAAGAGGGAGCTGGGCAAGGAGACAGAGTCAGAGAGAGAGCTGGACAGGGAGCCTTATATGCTACACAATTGTATGTATATAGCAGTCAAAAGATAACCAAAACCCAAACTACTGATCAAAATCCTGTATACATTGCAAAATGAATGCAGTGGAGTCAACCATACAGCAATAAAGACACCAAAAGCAAATAATGAGTCCAAAACATCAGAAACTTTGTTTGAACATTTTCTTTTTAATCTTTGAAACACAATAACATAAATGACTCTTACACAACAATCACCAATAGTGCTGTTGAAAAAAAAAAAAAAAAAAAAACTACAGTAATAAGCTCAGAGCGCTATGTAGTGATGAACTAATCAATTAAGCTGTTTTGCATTCTCACATAGAGAAACGATTTGCAATTATAACCCCCAAATTTTTACCAGGTGATCAAATAGTTAAGAACTCTACCAAAGTGTTAGCATGTGACAAAAGTCGTAATTTTTGACATGGCAACTTTATGATTGGAAGAGGTGATTTACAATTATGCATGTTGTATGTTAGCATAGAAAAATATGTCTAAATGACATACCACTCAGTTTATCATTATGTGTTAAGAGTTGTGCACATTTAGTCGTTGATTTTAAAAATGAGTCAAAGCAATCGTAAAATACTGTAAGCCACTCCAGTGTCACTTTGGCTCTGTGACCGATGATGTTCCTCCCACATCTCCTCACTTTGGACAAATTGAATCCTGCTTCACCCACGTATATGAAGACATGTGGCAACACATTTGCCTCAAGTTCCATTATTCTCTGAGAGAAACACAAAATGAACATGAGTAGTCATTCCAACTGTCTGCAATGAAATATTGTAAGGAAATACATTACTGTGATGAACCCTTACCTGTACATACTGGAACCTAATCTCCTTCACTCTTTCACTATTCATTTCAAAAGGTACTCTCTATAGCTGTTTCATCCTTAGTTGGTGTCGTTTCAAGACCCGGTCAATAGTTGCCAGACTGACACTATGTATATTCTGAAAAATGTTATTGTCTTGTAAAATTGTAGTCTGGATCTCCCTCAGATGTACTGAGTTGTTTGCAACCACCGTATCTACAATGGCAGCTTCATGTTCAGCGCTGAAGACTCTTCCTTGGCCACCAGAGTGGGTTGTCTTTCAATTCTATAAATGGATAAAAATAAATTGATGGTCAAGGAGGATGACGGAAAATCTCCTTAAATGTATATCATATAGTACTGTAATACAGTGAAGTAATATATGGTGACTCATCTATTCTCATTTTTGAATATTCTAATTATTGATGCCACAGTTGACCTGCTTAGATTAGGTTGCACCCTCTGCCCAGCCTCTCGCGTTGAAAGGCCATGATTTATCATATGTCAACGATACTGGCACGTATGTCATTGGAAATATTGGTTCTGCGTCTTCCCCTTTGAGCTGCTGTACCACTGCACATGCAAACCCCTCTTCCTCTATGGGCTCCTGATTGTGGTTCCTGTCTTTCTCTCCTTTGTCTTTGCCTTCTGACTTGCTCCATTTCTTGCCAACACCAACTCACTGGTTACCTCTTTTACATGAGATTATGGACTGATTGTTGATTGAACAACTGTGCAATGAGGATTTGCACATGTGCAGTAGAGATTCATACTTGTGGGAATAAGTTCTATCTACTGTGAACAAAAGATATAATTTTGTTTGACAAGACTTACCCAATTGATTTTTTTTGTCATGTGTAGAGAGTTGTATTTACTGTTTGGCAAAAATGTGCTTGGGATTTGCAATTTGTGTGAAAGCAACCATAAATGACTTACTGTTTTTTAAAAATGTATACTGTTCTGCTTGTTTAGGTTATAGTTTTGGTCATGTGGACCACAGTTTAATTCACAGTGACTTAGCAATCAAGAAAAATTGTAATGGTAGTTCAGAACAAGCCATTGCATCCTTTAATACTGAAATATTTGCTGTGAATAGAGAAATTTCTTCTGATCACCTTACTTAGATGTTATGGTGGTGCTTAAAGCTCTCTGTCGTACTGCAGCTGTACATAAAGATGAGTCAACCAGGGCGTGACTGTCCGTTTCTTTCCACTTAGCTGGGTGCCTGTTGACAATGGCAGCTCTGCATCAATACATGCTTTCATTTACAAGGCAGTAAAACTTCCATTTAGTGAATCTGTCTGAATGAGAGGTCATTTCACAGGCATTATCCTGAGATAATGCTATAGAGTATGCGAGCACTCAATACGACACACAGAGATTGATTTTTTTAGCCAGGTTGTGTGTCTCCTGTGAGCTTTTCACTCAGTTTTTCTCATTGATTCCAGTTGAACAGAAACTTTTTTAAATAACAGAAAGACCCATAATGCAAAGGGCTTTCTAACAGTGTTCTTTAAATCTCTTGTCAGGGTTGGAGTTGGTCTAGTTTTCTTTTGTTCTTTCAGTTTTGTGTCCGTTTTATTTCTTTGGAAACAATCTTATTTTTATTCTGCTTGTAACACACAAAATAAAACCCAAATTTGTATCTTAACACAATAATGTAAGTACACATTTAAAAAATGAAGTAGTGTGCAGGATGTGCAATAAAATGCTAGGAGGTGTTGGCTTTAATTCTTTTATTTTTAACATAAGAACATAAGAAAGTTTACAAACGAGAGGAGGCCATTCGGCCCATCTTGCTCGTTTGGTTGTTAGTAGCTTATTGATCCCAAAATCTCATCAAGCAGCTTCTTGAAGGATCCCAGGGTGTCAGCTTCAACAACATTACTGGGGAGTTGATTCCAGACCCTCACAATTCTCTGTGTAAAAAAGTGTTCCTATTTTCTGTTCTGAATGCCCCTTTTCTAATCTCCATTTGTGACCCCTGGTCCTTGTTTCTTTTTTCAGGCTGAAAAAGTCCCTTGGGTCGACACTGTCAATACCTTTTAGAATTTTGAATGCTTGAATTAGGTCGCCACGTAGTCTTCTTTGTTCAAGACTGAACAGATTCAATTCTTTTAGCCTGTCTGCATATGACATGCCTTTTAAGCCCGGAATAATTCTGGTCGCTCTTCTTTGCACTCTTTCTAGAGCAGCAATATCTTTTTTATAGCGAGGTGACCAGAACTGCACACAATATTCAAGATGAGGTCTTACTAGTGCATTGTACAGTTTTAACATTACTTCCCTTGATTTAAATTCAACACTTTTCACAATGTATCCGAGTATCTTGTTAGCCTTTTTTATAGCTTCCCCACATTGCCTAGATGAAGACATTTCTGAGTCAACAAAAACTCCTAGGTCTTTTTCATAGATTCCTTCTCCAATTTCAGTATCTCCCATATGATATTTATAATGTACATTTTTATTTCCTGCGTGCAGTACCTTACACTTTTCTCTATTAAATGTCATTTGCCATGTGTCTGCCCAGTTCTGAATCTTGTCTAGATCATTTTGAATGACCTTTGCTGCTGCAACAGTGTTTGCCACTCCTCCTACTTTTGTGTCGTCTGCAAATTTAACAAGTTTGCTTACTATACCAGAATCTAAATCATTAATGTAGATTAGGAATAGCAGAGGACCTAATACTGATCCCTGTGGTACACCGCTGGTTACCACACTCCATTCTGAGGTTTTTCCTCTAATCAGTACTTTCTGTTTTCTACATGTTAACCACTCCCTAATCCATGTACATGTGTTTCCTTGAATCCCAACTGCGTTCAGTTTGAGAATTAATCTTTTGTGCGGGACTTTGTCAAAAGCTTTCTGGAAATCTAAATAAACCATGTCATATGCTTTGCAATTATCCATTATCGATGTTGCATCCTCAAAAAAAATCAAGCAAGTTAGTTAGGCACGATCTCCCTTTCCTAAAACCATGTTGACTGTCTCCCAGTACCCTGTTACCATATAGGTAATTTTCCATTTTGGATCTTATTATAGTTTCCATAAGTTTGCATATAATAGAAGTCAGGCTTACTGGTCTGTAGTTACCTGGTTCAGTTTTGTTTCCCTTTTTGTGGATCGGTATTACGTTTGCAATTTTCCAGTCTGTCGGTACCACCCCTGTGTCAAGAGACTGCTGCATGATCTTGGTTAGCGGTTTGTAAATTACTTCTTTCATTTCTTTGAGTACTACTGGGAGGATCTCATCCGGCCCAGGGGATTTGTTTATTTTAAGAGCTCCTAGTCCCTTTAACACTTCTGCCTCAGTTATGCTAAAGTTATTTAAAACTGGATAGGAACTGGATGACATGTGGGGCATGTTGTCAGTATCTTCCTTTGTAAAAACTTGTGAAAAGTAATCATTTAACATATTTGCTATTTTTTTTTTTTTTTCTTCCTCTACGATTTTGCCATTTGTATCTCTTAAACATTTAATCTCCTCTTTGAATGTTCTCTTGCTGTTGTAATATTGGAAAAACATTTTGGAATTGGTTTTAGCTCCCTTAGCAATGTTCATTTCTATTTCTCTCTTGGCCTTTCTAACTTCCTTTTTGACTTGCATTTGCAGTTCTGTGTACTCTTTCTGTGTACTTTCTTTTTGGTCCTTTTTTAACGCTCTGTAAAGTGCCTTTTTTCGCTGAATATTTTTTTTAATTGATCTATTAAACCATTTTGGCAATTTAGTTTTACATTTAGATTTGTCTACTTTAGGGATATAATTGTTTTGCGCCTCTAGTACTACATTTTTGAAGAACAACCATCCTTCTTCTGTGGGTGTTTTCTCTATTTTACTCCAATCTACTTCTGTTAGTCTCTGTTTCATGCCTTCATAGTTTGCTTTTCTAAAATTGTAAACCTTAGCTTTAGTCATTACTTTTGAGGGTTTTAAAAAACACTTCAAATGAGACCATGTTGTGGTCTGAGTTTGCCAGTGGTTCTCTGACCTCTGTTTTAGTTATTCTATCTTCGTTATTTGAAAAGACTAAATCAAGGCATGCCTCCCCTCTAGTGGGTGCCTTCACAAATTGTGTTAGGAAGCAGTCATTTGTCATTTCCACCATTTCTATTTCATCCTTCGTGCTACCCACCGGGTTTTCCCATTTTATTTGGGGGAAGTTGAAATCCCCCATTAGTATGGCTTCTCCTTTGCTACACACATTTCTAATGTCATTGTATAACAGATTATTGTGCTCACCGTCTGAATCTGGCGGTCTATAGCATGCTCCTATTATTATGCCTTTTGAATTTTTGTCTGTTATTCTGACCCATATTGATTCGGTTTTATTTTCTTTGTCCAGGTTTAACACCTGGGCTTCAAGACTGTTTCTTATGTATAGCGCTACCCCTCCTCCTCTTCTGTCCTGCCTGTCTTTCCTATACAGTGTATACCCACAAATATTATATTCGTCCCCATCACTCTCAGATAACCAAGTTTCTGTAACACCTATCACATCATAGTTACCTGTTAGTGCAGTAGCTTCAAGTTCTAGAATTTTGTTTCTGATACTTCTAGCATTTAGATAAATACATTTAATGGTTGTCTTACCTGAGTTGTTGTTCTTGTTTTGATGCGGTCTCCCTTCTGTTTTTTTGTTGATTTCTCCCCCCTTCCTTTCTAGTTTAAATGCTTCCGAACCTGCTCGAGGATCTTTTCTCCAAGTAGACTAGTTCCCTTGTTATTTAAATGCAGTCCATCCCGTCTATACAGATAGTCCTCGTTGTAGAAAGTGGTCCAATGATCAAGATAGGTGAAGCCTTCCCGTGTGCACCACGTCTTCAACCATTGGTTTTGATTTATTATTTCCAGCTGTCCATATGGTCCTTTGCAAGGTGCCGGTAGTATACCAGAAAATACCACAGTTTTGGTTTTCTCTTTTAATTTCCTTCCTAGCTCTCTGAATTTGTTTTGCAGGGATTTTGGTCTGTCTCTTCCAATGTTGTTTGTACCGATGTGGACGACTACTACCGGGTCGTCTCCTGTTCGTTCTAGGAGCCTGTCCACGTTTTCAGTGATGTGCTTGACCGAGGCTCCCGGAAGGCAGCACACTGTTGTAGTAAGGGGGTCCAAACTGCGAACTGAACTTGCTGTGTTTCTCAATATGGAGTCCCCAACAATCATGACCTCCCTTCTTTTTGCTGTCTGGTCACCACTGTCAATAGGGTCCTGGATGTTGTTCCTTTCATTCTCTTGTTGTTGGTTCTGCTCATCACAATTCTGAAGTGACTCAAATCTGTTGGTTGTTTTGATTTCTGGTGGTTGTGTTTGACGAAGTTTCTTTTTTTCCCTGCTTCTGCCTACCTGAACCCAGCTGTTCTGACCTTCTATCTCCCTGGTGGCTTTCAGTCTGTTAGGGGTGATGCAGACTTCCATGAATTGTGGGTGTGCCAGTTCCTCAAGATCTTGTTGCTGTCTCACTTCTTCCAGCTCCATTTCTAGCATGCTTACTAGTTTATGCAAATCCTGGATCGCGCGGCACTTTACGCACACTTGGTTTAGCTCCGCTGGGTTTTCTCGGATTTCCCACATCAAGCAGGTGTCACAGATTACTGGCTTGGAGACCATGTTGGGGTTTTTTTTTTTTTTTGAAGTTTAGTTTCTTCTGCAGCCGTCAACCTGCTTTCAAACTGCTTCGAAACTGCTCTGTACTTTTCCACGCTGTACTTCTCCCACTCGCTGTCGCTGGGAAGACTGCCTCGTTTAACTGCGTTGTTCTGCTGTGCTGTCGGCTCCTCCCCTCGCCCGTGTCTCAAAACGGCGCTGAATTTGAATCAGCTGCTCCGAGTTTCAGCTTGTTTGTTATCAGAAAAACACACGCGGCTGTGTTTCCCCAATGTCCTCTGTTTTCTGATTAAAGCAATTCAAGATGCAATTTCTCCTTTCTGCTTCGAAACTGCTCTGTACTTTTCCACGCCTGTACTTCTCCCACTCGCTGTCGCTGGGAAGACTGCCTCGTTTAACTGCGTTGTTCTGCTGTGCTGTCGGCTCCTCCCCTCGCCCGTGTCTCAAAACGGCGCTGAATTTGAATCAGCTGCTCCGAGTTTCAGCTTGTTTGTTATCAGAAAAACACACGCGGCTGCTGCTGTGTTTCCCCAATGTCCTCTGTTTTCTGATTAAAGCAATTCAAGATGCAATTTCTCCTTTCTGCTTCGAAACTGCTCTGTACTTTTCCACGCTGTACTTCTCCCACTCGCTGTCGCTGGGAAGACTGCCTCGTTTAACTGCGTTGTTCTGCTGTGCTGTTGGCTCCTCCCCTCGCCCGTGTCTCAAAACGGCGCTGAATTTGAATCAGCTGCTCCGAGTTTCAGCTTGTTTGTTATCAGAAAAACACACGCGGCTGTGTTTCCCCAATGTCCTCTGTTTTCTGATTAAAGCAATTAAAGATGCAATTTCTCCTTTCTGCTTCTAAACTGCTCTGTACTTTTCCACGCCTGTACTTCTCCCACTCGCTGTCGCTTCCACTCGCTGTCGCTGGGAATAACTTGAATTTTTGAAAAAATGAAAGATTGATTGGATGTTCCTATGTGTTGGCATGCAAGTGAACTTTTATATTGCTTATATGAGTCTATTGATCAGAGTAAGTCAGTCACTGTGACGGGGGTGCAACGGGTCGGAGCTGTGGTTGATCCTCCCGATCGCTGGTGGCGTTGCATAAAACGGGACGAGACCGGCGAAAAGACAAAGGTCGAACTGTCTGGGAATTCCAGAAAGATTGCTCGCTCCACCCGAATGCGGAAGTCCGCGGCCGCCACGCCACGTACCTCAGTCGGAGTTACTATGTACGCCGATTGGGTACAGTGCCGACCGGGGCCGAGGCTAAGGGCGGGGTCAAATAGTATTTAAAGGACGGTACGATCTAAGCTCGGTTGCTCTGTCCTGGGGAATAGCGTAAGAAGACATGTTGTTAAATTGTTTAATGTGTGTAAAAGTATACTGTATTGCAGAGACAGTAGACGGTACTGCAAATTGGTACCTGGAAGAACGACCGGGACCCCATCATTGAAAATCCTACCCAGGACCGGGAGCCCCCTAGAGGTCAGCGCGGGAGTGCTAGTGGAACTGATATCTATTTGTTTTAATCTTTTACTGTGTGCGGGACTCTGTTGGTTGTACCTTTTTATTTTTTTTCTCCTCCTTTATCATTGGTGATATTGGTGGGGGAATTTATTTTGATTATTTTTATGTCATTACTTTGTTCTACTTTCTTTTTGATTGAGTTACTGGTTGGTGGACATTTTACAGCCAGACTTAATGAAACTCTTGCTGCTGGGAGAACTAAGTTAAGCCTCCTGAGTATTTTTTTTTCCAATCTCATTTGACTCAACCCACTACCCTCTTACAGTCACCCAGAGTCTCTTATCTTTTCTCACTTCTAGAGGCCACAGCTCATTGACGTTCTGCTGCACTGTTTGACGTAACCAACACTGAGGCCTATCACCCAAACAAAAATGATCTCACAAGCAGCTGTGAGCCTTGATTCAGAGCCTCACGAGCAGCTGTGGAACCTCGCTTCAGAGCCTCACGAGCAGCTGTGGAGCCTCACTTCAGAACCTCGCGAGCAGCTGACGAGCCTCACTTCAGAACCTCGCAAGCAGCTGTGGAACCTCGCTTCAGAACCTCACGAGCAGCTGTGGAACCTCGCTTCAGAACCTCACGAGCAGCTGTGGAGGCTCGCTTCAGAATGGGAATCCATCCAATTGGGTGGTTTGATCATTGACAGCCATGTCTAGCTCAGTAGCTTTTTTGTTCTCCACATCATACTATCTGGTAAGTGCCTTTATATCACTTATTGGGCATTATGCTCTTTTTTTCTCATCTCCGTCCCTATATTGATGACACCATACCAGTACTCAGCACAATTTAATTTTAAAGTAAATTCTGAATTCAAATGGTCCCCAATTGAAACCAGTTCTGACTACAGCTGTAACTGTAATCAGCTCTTCAAAGCAGAGAAGACTGATTTGTTGCAGTTATGCAGCCAAGGGAGCACCCCATGTTGTGCCAAAACACATAATTCTCTTGGCATGGATAGATTTATTAGCCAATAAAATAAGTTCAACCTAACAGAGTGAAGAACAGTTCTGATAAAACTAGGAAAATACTTGATAAAACTACAAACTGTGAGTTACCAAGCAACGAACAGCTGCCCCCTCCAATCTGCAGAACCTGACAATTCAAAAAGATCTCTGAGGAAGATAAAGTGAAGGAAATTGAGGGAAAAAATCACAAGAGCAAAACTACTGGGAGGTCAAAACTGTCTAAAGATGTTTTTATTCACTGACTTGTCTCCTGCTACACAAGCCTCAAAATTGCAATAAAACAATGTCACACGGTTAGAAAGCAATCTTTGTGAAGTGCAAGGGGTATGTATACTATACTGGTCACAATGTCAATGGGAGCTTTTTTGCACAACCTATTATCAACAATATGGTTACACTTTGATTAGATGGCAATTGGTTGACACTTTTCTGCATGGCCTAGTGGATATACATTGTGATCTAAGGCAGTACTGGGAACATGTTGTCATGGTTTCTACAGTACATGTGTGTGTGACTTTAGAGCCAAGGTACAAGCATGTGGTGTGCAGTGTGAGTAATGCAGTCAGTCTTACTGGGATTCCTCTGATTCTCCACATTGCGATACCAAAGACCATACTAGTCAGGTGCCCAGTGCACTCAAGCAGACACCCGCAAGACTGGACTTTGTCCTCCAGGGGCCAGGAGCTCACCCACATCTGCTGTCAAGCTTCTGAGCATAAAGAGGCAGTTCGCTTGTGCGTAGGATCAGAGGACAGCCACTGACCATCAGATATACTAAGCTGTTGTTGGGATTGCTGAGATGAGGGAGCACAAGTGGACATTCTAAATTCAGGGGGTAAAATAATTTGTGACACTAAATAGATATTTTTTATATATATATTAGTATAACTGTACAATTACCTTGATTGTCTGGAACCCAACCATTACCTGCAATTAAGTCTCTCTACAGGAAACTAGATCAAGTGTTCGTTTTTTTTTTTTTTTTTTTTTAGCACTGTTTAATGTATGTGTCATGAACTGTAACACTTCAAAAAAAAAAAAAAAACAGGAAGGCATGAAGGTTGTATATTTTAAGAAATGTGGATTTAATGTGAAAAAAAATGCACTAAATACAATTTGAATTTGAAATGTATTCATCAGAGCTCAGGGTCTTCTAATGAGGGGATCCGAGGAATGATGAGCATGTGTCCATAGCAGGGAGTTCTCCAGTGTGCCTCCCCGTCACCCCTACCTCATCACTGTCAAGTCATGCACATTTCATTGACTAGGCGCCATGAAAGATGTGCTGAAATTGTTCATTTTCACTGTGCCACTTTGCGGCAATATCAATTTCACTGATTGTCAGAGAAGCGGATCACTGTCCTGTGTTTTCAGAGCAGGCTTAAAATCCAATTAACAGCACCGACACCCCATTTTCTGCCTTTTTTAAAATTCTGTTTATTTAATGCTAAATACAGTAGCATATGCCAGATTTTTTCTCTCTTGTTTTAGAGTTGACAGCCTGCCAGCTTCCAGCTTTAAATTCATACAGAATCTTGATGTTCGTTCCTCCTCCCCTTCCTCCCTCTCCCTGCTGCCAAACAGTCCCCCTTTTCTCCAGGGGAGGGCAGCATGCCCCCAACTCGTCCGAAGAAGTCTGAGACGTATAGTGGTACAATCAGTCAGACAGTATTAAGTTTACATAGTTTAATAAAATATATTTTATTTTAAAATGTACTGTGTCCTATTTTACAACAGTTTTCTTCGCAATTTAGAATGTCCAATTATGTTCCCTTAGCATAGCAATCTCCACAACAGGACAAGGGAATTGAAAGTCAGTGGGTGTTTCTTCAATCCCATGATCAACCCAATTGGTCATGGGCTGTCGTGAGCTGCCAGTCCTCCATGCATTTACTTGAGATCACCGGGGGCCTGGCCGCTGTAGCTTGTGGAGGAAAAACAGCCATACTTGTTTTATTTAATGAGGTTGTGGCAGGACTGAGGTTTGCCCTGGTAAATAATATATGTGTTTGGTTTATAAATAAAATATAGTTTGGTTTTGTTTATAAATAAAAATTTGTAACCTTTGTAAAAATAAAGTGCGTGCTGGATGGCAGGGCTGGGTGATTAGACTTCCCTGCTTGCTAAATAAAGCTGAATGTGCAGCAGATGTCAGTTGCATAATTGGTAATCAATTAACACTGGTCATTTGCCTTTAAAAAGGAAAGCCAGACCTTTGTTCTTTGTTTGTTCTGGTCTCTGTGTACCAGTGTGAGAATTCATGATTGTGCAGATAGCCAGGGAATGGGAAACAAATGCATGATGGAGGACCACAGTGTTTTTATGATAGGGATTAATTTAGGGGAATTTTAATTACACCAAAGTTTAGTTAATTTGTATAGAGAGAATGTTCCGGGATCTCCCTTTTAGTGGAGTAGCACACTGTCCGAGCTTGGCCACCTTGTGTTGCTGCTTTTACCCATTGTGTTTTGTTTTGTATTTTATATTATGTACACGTGTGTGTGTTGTCCCGCACTAGGGATACCATTGCTGGCCCTTGTACCCCTTGTAAATAAATAAAACCTGGACACCTGAGCATCATTTCAACTACAAACCCTCTATCTTTCTCATCTGTCAGATACACACACGTAACAGAACACCTCTGTTAGAAAGGTGCTCACCTCTATGTCAATAATTGTTCTCCAAGAGGAGTAACAATACAGCACCCAATTTCACAGTTCACGAACAAAAGGAAACTGCTGAATCTTATCTCAAATCAACTCGTTATGCAGAGCTACACTCGCCTATTGATTCCAACACCATCGCCCCACAAACACCTGCTTTTATACCTGATCAAATAATATTTTTTAAACAATATAAAATAAATGTTTTAGCTTAACCAAACAAATACAAACCATCCAAAAGTAAGGTCTATTAAATCTGCAAGAAATACCATCCTTAATTTGCATTCACCAAGGAAATATGTTTATTTACAGTTATTCTGAATGTATTTTAAAGAATCCTTTCCCCCTTTGTTCTGTAAGTATGAAAGTCATGTGACCACACTTTAAACCACAGGTAGGATTCTCACAAACAGAAAACTCAAAACAAAAGAGCAAATTAAATCAGGCAAGCTATGTGTTTTCTTAATATTAAATCAATGAAATATCCTGTATACACAAAAATGAATGTACGCAAGGTAAACAAAAGGTAGGTTGTAACAGATATCGAATGATTCTTGGTGTTAGATCTCCCTCCTGACCTATGAGGGCACTATGTAAAAGGAACGGAGAACCCTTAACTAAATGGCACAACAATTTATTCCTTAGGGTAGGTGGAAGTTGGACATTTAGGAAGGGGCTGAGCTATGGCACTCAAGCTCAATGACTCGGATGGGAGACGACGTGGCATCCGAGGACTGGAGGAGTGGATGCACTCGTTAACCTAGAGGTCATGGGCAAGGGTATAAATAGGGGGTGTAGTGAAAGTGATCTTTTCCTTTGTATATGGTTAGCAATAACCTAGAAGGAGTCCCATTATTTGTGAGAGAAACTTATTAGTGTTTGTCTTGTTAGTTTGTCTTATAACGCTGTTTGTTTGTATTGTCTCTTTCAAGATTACTAACACGATCCGGAGCTGCAGCTGCAAGCCAGCATCAACCCGGACACCACCACTCACTTTTCACTGAGGAACTGTCTTTGCACCACGAGCACTTAATTCACGCACTGTAGGAACTGTGTCTGTGTTTTGTGTGGGTGAGAAAAGATTGTAATTTTGGTTGTGGGTCGAACCTGTGGGAGTTTACAAAACAGAAGTGATACACACAGCTGTACCACTTCCATCATTATTATTATTTACAAGTGTTTGCCATAAGGCTCTGGACATTTATTAATAAACACCATTGCACCTGTGAATCATTGTCTATGTGATTAATCCCCTCTGCACTGCACTCACCTGCACACAATCTCCACTTTGCCACATAGTTGTAGTATTGTTTTATACGCAACTGATAGGAATATGTGCACTTTAAACTGATTTGATGAGAACTGAATGAATTTGTATGGTTACTAACAGAAAATTAGTCAACAGTATAAAAGTATTTATCCATTTAAATGCAATGTTTTCTTTACATACCAGTATGTGAAAAACAGAAATGAACGATTTGGTCTTCAGGGTTAGACACCCACACCAAGTGACCAATTGTCCCTTTTGGTATGTACACCATTGGCCCCCAATAAAGCCTCTCTGTATGACAACAATTTATATGCAAGCCTTACAGTAGCACAATGTTTCCTATTCTCCAGAATTGAAACATGAGCAGAAACTAATATTTTGTTAGGCTATTCTGTAACTGAAAGCATTACTGAATAATACATATTATTTAAAACACATGCATGACATATGAAAGTATTGGGTATAATCTCACACCCTGATCTTAAACATCAATGAATATATGCATATGTTCATATATGTAAGAACACATGCATGTAGAATAGCACGGGAATGTGGAAAGATCCTTACTATTTCCAGCCTGGGTTTTACATCCCCAACTAAATTGGTAGTAGATTTATTCTGGGAGTACCAGGGATTGGTTAACCCAACTAGGAAGAGCCTCCAACCCACACTCCCTCCCCTTTGGGATAAGAAAACGTATATTAGTTCTGTCAACAACAAGCAAGCACTTAGCAAAATGAGTGACAAAGGAACAAATTCAATTTGCTGTAACTGCCTGAAGTTACCCCTCAGAGAAGCCTATACTAAGGCAATTGAATCTCAGGAATAGGAAAACAGATGGGGATGTGTGTCCCTGGGGAATCTCACAGTCAGTAATGTTTTCAGTGACTGACTTGTGTAAGATTTCTTGTCTGAATTTCTCTGGCAACACACATTTGGTTCTAGTATTTTGGATAGTGACGGTTACATTGAAGATCCTTATATGGCATACTTATTGTACCTAGTTTTGTTTAAGTTTATATTATCCTGAGTTATAGTATATTTGGTGAATTTTTTTCAATATTTCCACCACTCTGACCCAGAAGAGAAAAAAGCATTTGCCTCTGATTTTCGCAAAAAAAAAAAAAAAAAAAAATGGCAGCAAAAAGGTGTAAATATGGGCTCTATATTACTTAACAGAAGCAGGTTCTGGTTTTTAGAAACCGCTGACATCAACACTAAAGTTTATTGAGCCAGTGGCGTATATCATACTCCCATATAAATCTTAAATAACCTCTGAAAGTTTGTTAACATTGTGAAACACAGCACTATCACATGCAAAAAATGTCCAAGGAATGTAAATATTTCTAAACACTGCATTAACAAAATGGTGCTATGCAATACAGAGCAGCTTGTTCATCATCAAGATCACAGCAAAGGCAATCTGTAGGGTTAGTTTTCTGAAACGGAATGTTTGCTAGCTTTTTTCATAGGTCAGCGATAACGGAATTGTGCCAACGCCCAGCTCTCTCTCCATTCTGAAATCACAACATGAAGGTTAGGGCTCAATCCCACGCTAACACAAATCTTTTTGAGCTTATGGTGATGTCAGAATCACTTATCAAAGCAGTCGTTTATTTAAAAGCAATATTGCCTTATAAAGACCATGACAATTTAGAACAATCTTTTTTGTAAAATACATTATTGATAGATGAAAGACAGAAAAGATTAATATTCATTGCCAACAAAGATAAACAATGCTCAAAAAACGAACTCTGCTAATGTCTTCAGGACATACACAATGGTAATCTAAACTAATGAGCATCATGCATCAAAGCTGCGAGAGAGCTCCAAAGAGTCGGAGCAATGAATCTAAATGAACGTTCTCCAAGGGGTATTCACTTTTGCTTGGGGATAACAAGCAGGCCAGAGTCGGAGGACCTCAGCTTGTGGGCAGGGACGTAGCAAGTCAGCAGGTTGAGGAGGTACTCAGGACTTGTGTGATGAAGGGCATTGTAGGTGAGCAGGAGAGTTTTGAAAATAATCCTGAACTTTACAGGTAGCCAGTGCAACTGGGCACCACAAGTGACTGGGTTTGCAACACCACTGCATCCAGCATAGAAAACAGATTGCATGCGTCCGGATAGGTAAGAGGACATACAGAAGATAAAAGTTTCAGAGATCCCAGCATACATCTGAAGGCGGTCAAGAAGAATGCCATGATCTATGGTGGCAAAAGTGTCTGTTAGGTCATGAAGCCATGTGACCTAATGAGCACTCCCATTCGAAGCATATGAGGCAATAATCCGAGTCCAATTCATATTATAAAATGTGGTAAAAATACAGTCAGCTCTCATTAATATGAATTAAGGAACCAGCAAAAATAAATAAAATGGTCTTATCAGTAATTCTCATTATCAGGAGTCAAACTAAATGCATACTGTCAGTTTTTATTGAAGTTACAGTAGCGCACACTGAAATCAGTTACACTCCATTGACAAGTATTATAAATGGAAACTTACAGTGTATTTTAATGAAAATACGGTTGTAAGTGAACTTTATAAAAGTATACATTGCAAAAACAGTTTCATCAAAAAAGCAAAGGCAACTATGTATGTATACAGTATATTGCATGATGCAACATTATTCTAACAAATTAAATAACCCTGTGCATTTCAATGTCAGGTATTGAGCACATCGGAAATGCTGATGACTTGCATTGCAGTTTGCTATTAATATGTCTCTATTTGTTGACAAAGTATTGAGAGGAATGTTGAAATCTGAGCAACACCTTTCTTCTTGTTTGGTGCATTATCCACTACTTCAACACCTCCATTTTTGTTTGCAAGGATAACACTATGTAACACGATTTTTGTTCCTGGGTAGTAAGTGTTATTTCCTAATTGCTTATGCCTCAAAAGTATAGAAAATGGCTATTATTCCCCACAAACTTTGCTTTTGTGACTAGGACAGTGCTATTTCAAAATATCACTATTTCCAATGGGAAAACGGGTAAATACAGTATAATCGTAAATACACACGAAAAGACACACATTTGCCCGTTTTCCCATTCATAGTAGCAAGAAATGAGTTTAATCCGAGTTCATTTTAATGACAATGAACTGTATTTAAGCAGAACATGAGCACTGCAAATATACAGTGGTTTGCGAAAGTATTCACCCCCCTTGGCATTTTTCCTATTTTGTTGCCTTACAACCTGGAATTAAAATGGATTTTTATTTGGATTTCATGTAATGGACATACACAAAATAGTCCAAATTGGTGAAGTGAAATGAAAAAAAGAACTTGTTTAAAAAAATTCTAAAAAATAAATAACAGAGAAGTGGTGCGTGCATATGTATTCACCCCCTTTGCTATTAAGCCGCTAAATAAGATCTGGTGCAACCAATTACCTTCAGATGTTACATAATTAGTTAAATAAAGTCCACCTGTGTGCAATCTAAGTGTCACATGATCTGTCACATGATCTCAGTATATATACACCTGTTCTGAAAGGCCCCAGAGTCTGCAACACCACTAAGCAAGGGGCACCACCAAGCAAGCGGCACCATGAAGACCAAGGACCTCTCCAAACAGGTCAGGGACAAAGTTGTGGAGAAGTACAGATCAGGGTTGGGTTATAAAAAAATATCTGAAACTTTGAACATCCCACGGAGCACCATTAAAGCCATTATTAAAAAATGGGAAGAATATGGCACCACAACAAACCTGGCAAGAGAGGGCCACCCACCAAAACTCACGGACCAGGCAAGGAGGGCATTAATCAGAGAGGCAACAAAGAGACCAAAGATAACCCTGAATGAGCTGCAAAGCTCCACAGCGGAGATTGGAGTATCTGTCCATACGACCACTTTAAGCCGTACACTCCACAGAGCTGGGCTTTACGGAAGAGTGGCCAGAAAAAAGCCATTGCTTAAAGAAAAAAATAAGCAAACACGTTTGGTGTTTGCCAAAAGGCATGTGGGAGACTCCCCAAACATATGGAAGAAGGTACTCTGGTCAGATGAGACTAAAATTGAGCTTTTTGGCCATCAAGGAAAACGTTATGTCTGGCGCAAACCCAACATCTCTCATCACCCCGAGAACACCATCCCCACAGTGAAGCATGGTGGTGGCAGCATCATGCTGTGGGGATGTTTTTCATCGGCAGGGACTGGGAAACTGGTCAGAATTGAAGGAATGATGGATGGCGCTAAATACAGGGAAATTCTTGAGGGAAACCTGTTTCAGTCTTCCAGAGATTTGAGACTGGGACAGAGGTTCACCTTCCAGCAGGACAATGACCCTAAGCATACTGCTAAAGCAACACTCGAGTGGTTTAAGGGGAAACATTTAAATGTCTTGGAATGGCCTAGTCAAAGCCCAGACCTCAATCCAATTGAGAATCTGTGGTATGACTTAAAGATTGCTGTACACCAGTGGAACCCATCCAACTTGAAGGAGCTGGAGCAGTTTTGCCTTGAAGAATGGGCAAAAATCCCAGTGGCTAGATGTGCCAAGCTTATAGATACATACCCCAAGAGACTTGCAGCTGTAATTGCTGCAAAAGGTGGCTCTACAAAGTATTGACTTTGGGGGGGGGGGGGGGGGGGGGGGTAAAATAGTTAAGCACGCTCAAGTTTTCTGTTTTTTTGTCTTATTTCTTGTTTGTTTCACAATAAAAAATATTTTGCATCTTCAAAGTGGTAGGCATGTTGTGTAAATCAAATGATACAAATCCCCAGAAAATCCAATTTAATTCTAGGTTATAAGACAACAAAATAGGAAAAATGCCAAGGGGGGTGAATACTTTTGCAAGCCACTGTATTATCCAGTCAGGGAAAATATTGGAGGTGACAGACATACAGGTGATCTTTAACTTCTGTGTAATCGGTTGCAGATTGGATTGTAAACGCAGACGGAACCAGATGCAGCCCCAGGTGAGATCAGGCATGGAAGGCAAGCCAATTTTCTCATACCTAGCGAAATTACTTTTAATTCTATGGTTGTTTCTAAGACCACTCTTGTAGAAACAAGATTGTCTTTTAACACAAAAACAAAAACAGCTACATGGCAATGCAAAACAGCTTGTACCAACTGTTTTCTTTTGTGTGCAAGTGAGTGACAGTTTACAATTGGTATGTACCTTCCAGGAGATCAATGAAAAAACTAAACAGCTGGTCAGAAACATTTCAAAGCACAGCATAATAGGTAGTGCACTCAAATATAATCTGGCAGCATATCTGTTCACAGTCTATTCATCACAGCTGTTATGTCCTAAAGGAAATACTGGTTTAAAATGGTCTCGTTCAGTTATGGTCTTGTTCCCCGTTTTTTGACTCTTAATTGATTCTGTTTCATACAGTTTATCCACAAGGCCTTGCATAAAGGGGAATTGACTTTGTTTGATTCTAAATTGTCACTAAAACAAATATCATTGTCATCATGATACAGTATTTGGCAATTTATAAAACAGCTTTACAAAAACAGTTCTTACCATGCTTTCTCAGTACATGCCAAAGTAATCTGACCATTTTTTTCACCGTAAGCGAGTACGTGTAAACAACAACAAAAAAGCACAAAATGGCTTTGAAGGGTTGGTGAAAACATTTTGTTTCAGCTTTTTACCAGTTCAGTGACTGTATTAATCCCCCTTTTTCTTTTTGAACATGGTTAAACTGGAATTTTGTTTTACGTGAAGTGACTGCATGTAAACATTGTTACTGAATTTCCAAATGCACATTTTCTTTTGTAATTTTCTTTTGCAACTGAATCTATTCTGTCCTGCTAAGAGCTCAATTTATTGTTTTAGGCCTTGTGGTGTAATGGCGGGTAGTTAAGTAAAGGTCAGCGGCAGAAATAGCAAATAGGAAATAGGACAAATGACACTGAACATCAGAAAGTAGCCACTGTGAGATGAATGATCCTGCTTTTAGCTCAGTTTTTGTGCAAATAGTGTATATTGCGTTTTGTATCTAAACTCTTCATATATATATATATATATATATATATATATATATATATATATATATATATATATATATATATATATATATATATATATATATATATCCCTCCTATTATGTTCAGATTTCAGGTACATCTGTTATGTTTTTACTGACCCTGTGTAATTTAAAACTAATTTAAATAGCCTTAGATTGATTACATGTTTTTAGTTGCAAAGGTTTTACTCTTTTAAGCTCTTTTAGTCCAGGAGCTGTGTTAAAACTTCTTTGACTGCCAACCTGAGAGCTCCTCATTTTGGATTGTCTTTACCAGTGAGACGCTGTTGCAATACTGACAAAGAAAATTAGGCTCTGCCTTGTAGATATTTATTGTTTGTTTTTATTTTGTTTATAAATATCTCCAGACAGGTGCAGCCATTTCCAGAAGTAATAATAATAAATAATAATAATAATAATAATAATAATAATAATAATAATAAATTAAAGAAGTTTGTTTTATTACTGCACACAAATCTATATAGATAAATGCCATGGGTCACAGTGACCCAAAACATCTTATTTGTACACACGACCTGTTCTAAAAAAAAAAATAAACATCTCAAAGGTTCTGTTTTCTGTGTATAAGTAATATACAGTGTAAAATAATACAATATAAAATAATATACTAGTACAGGGTGGTCCACCAGCCCTATTGACTCACTCATATGTGTTCATGGGTTGCTTTGAGCTCCCTATGAGATATTCAAATACAAATAAGCCCTGTATGAAGCTAATTTGATACAAATCATATGCAAAGTTTGAAATGTAGACATGTTTCCAGTACCAACAATAATAATAAGAAAGCGTCTTCGAATTTAATTAGATAACTTCTCTGAGCACTTTATGTCTGCTTTTTTTGCATAGCTGGGGATTTTTTTTTTACTTGTGTCAAGGAATGCGATTAATAAGGACAATTAAATGGTATTCCTTTCTGAATGTAAATTACATCTTTTCATCTGCAATCAGCAACACGATGGGGGAAAAACAGCTAGTTTATTTACTTATTATATATCTATTTTTAATATCATTAAGTCTGGAGCAGGGGAGCGGAGTGGGAATCACAAGGAGTGGAGCGGAGCATAGAAAGAGAGAAGCAGAGCGGAGGACATTATAAGCGATGAGCGGAATTGTCACCGTTTCGCTCTGCTCACATTCTCTGAACATAACAGAGACGCTCAATGTTAAAATATATGCTCTTTAACACAGGATTTGCACATCACAGGAGAGTAGAAGCGGGTAAACTCTGTATCCCTTATATGAGAGGTGAGTAAACGATATATTGACCAAATTCAAAGTAGGTAAACGCCCTCGACTACACCACTGAGTAAAACTCCAAAGAGATGTTTAAAGTACCTGGAATTGCCAGGCAGTCTCCCATTCAAGTACCAACCAGGCACGCATATTATTATTTATTTTAGCAAACACGCTTATCCAGACCAACAACAATTGTGACGTACAATTACCCATCTATACAGTCAGGTTATATACTGGACCAATCCAGGTAAATGTGTCCCCTACCTGTGATTAAACTCACAACCCTCCAGTCAGGAGCACATTGCTCTAGCTGTGACTCCACAGATGCTGCAAGCGACGGTCACCAGTGTCTCCTTGTATAACTAAATCTCGGCAGTTTCCAACAAGTTTTTCTAATACTTTTATGAACTACAGTTCCTCTCAATATATATATATATATATATATATATATATATATATATATATATATATATATATATATATATATATATTTGTTATATCATATAACGAATATATATAGCATATTGTGTAAATCATTTAGTATTTCTAAAGAAATTTACTAAGTTATTTATTTTTAATTAAACGAGGAACTACATTCTATCATCCAGGAAACCAGATATTTTCAAACAGGAAATAGAGCATACTTATCGTACCATAACTTAATTCATGACCTTGCTTTACATATTGAAAGATATATCACAAAATAATGAATCCTAAATAATTGTAAAGATTTACATTTCGTTCTAATTACAAAGATATATTTAAAAAAAATACTTTTATTTAACATATTTACAGGAGGTGTGGTTTAATTCCATGCTGGAGGTTTTATAGGAATATATCGTTACCTGTGTCACTCATGTGGACACCACCCCCCTTAAAAAGCCCAACTGATCATATTTAATTTCAGGAAGCTGTATTGAATCCTCCCCTAAACCCTTTAGAATATTAGAAATTACATTGGTCACCCAGTTACATGCTTTGTTTATTTTTGGAGATGCTTTTACATCTTTCCAAAGATGTCTCTGGGTGATGCACAAGAAAATATGTTTTTTTTTTTTGGAAAGAGCTATGGTAATTTGTTAAATCTTTTTTTTATTCTTTGAATTAATTCCACACATGGATCACCAGGATATTGGGTTCAGAAACAGGGGAGTTGAAAATGAAATCATTTAACAAAATTTAAAAAAGGTGCCATCTCAGTCCATTCCATCTGATATAGTGGACAGCGATGCTTGGCAACTGCAGGTCCAGCCCAAGTGTTCTCTTGGCGCATTGCTCCCTCCAGTGCACCAAACTGCCCAACAATCTAGACAGAGGTGGCTGTGAAGAATAACCAGATATGTGATAGTATTTACAGTAAGTTGATTGCACTGATGATAGCAGCAGTGGCTGCTGAAATGTTTGCATTTTAGCACTTTTGAGAACTTTATTCACTTTTTTTTTGCACATGTCAGTGCGACTAAGATTAAATATATTTCTGCTTTTGGATTGTTCTGATCTTTGTGTCATTTTGTGATATAGTGTGCAAGTATTAGACTTATATTTGCTCACACACACACTATATATATATATATATATATATATATATATATATATATATATATATATATATATATATTACAGACTAAAACAAAACACAGCACACTTATTAGGAAAAGTGTACTTGCATGAAACCAACAGAGTGTAGGTTTAGTATATCAGATGTAAAATTTGTGTAAAATGTTTTTTATTTTATGCTTAACATTTGGTAACTTTACAGTATGTAGTCAGAATCAGATAATCTGATTGTTCCTCAGTTGCAAAGTGTTACATAGACAAGATGTACATTTAAAAAATTGTACTGTATTTTAAGTTACTGTATTTTGTACATGATTTCCATTACATGAGAGTAGATGTTAAACTTATTACTCTCGCCAAGATAATTCATTTTTAAATGATTGGGTTGTTTTTAGGTGAGGAGGGGGTAGGGGTGGGGTGATAGTCAAGACATTTAAAATACACAATTAACTCTTTCACCTATAAGTACCTTTAAAGAAAGTATATGCTTGGAAAACTTGTTAAAACGCATCACTTATATTGTCCTATGTTTTAAAAACAGTTATATTGGACCTTAATATACAGCTCTCCATTGTGTACTTTTACCATTAAGTATTTCAAATTTCTTAGACTCTACTTACAGTAGTGTTCGGAATTAATGGGATAGTGATTAAAAAAAAAAAAAAATACATACTACTGTAAAAAGTAAAAGTAAAATAAGTACACAGAGGCACACAAATATCATCCAATGAATGAAACTCACCAGAAGGAAAATCTTTTTTTACTTTGCTTTGCTGTAATGCAGGGTGTTGATACACATCCAGGGAGCCAGAGTTGCAGTTTAGAAATGATTTTTTTGGATAGATTTGGTGTTTGACTTCCGTTTAACCAGAGCATAGCAGTAATAAAAATAAAATGCACCGAGAAATAAACTTTCATAACAAGTGAGCGTTCTTTTATAGCACTTAATGTTTAATTATTACATTATATAGTTTTTTCACAATACCCTCCTAAGAAAAGGAAATTTCGGGTTTTGTTGTGATTTTTCGTGCTCACGATAGAATCATTGCATGTAAAAAAAAAAAAAAAAAAAGCACAATAAATGCTTACTAATTATTGATTCATCCCATACACAGTATAATGCATTTATGTATTTTTATGTATATTACTTTAATATTTGTAACATGAGCAACATAAATTCAGCACCCAGGGTTTATTATTATTATTATTATTATTATTATTATTATTATTATTATTATTATTATTATTATTAATTGGTCATTAAGCAGATGATTTTATCCAAAGCGACTTACGGTGGATTAGCTATATGAATCAATAACTACTGCAGTGTCAATGTGACCTTGGTACGCAGGCTATTTATTTTCCGTGACACCGGAATGTCTAGAAAACTGGATGTGACCATTGAACAAGGAAATATATACTAGAGGTAAACTGCCTCTGTTCAGCATGGAGACTGGTCACATTTTGATACTATAATTTATTAAACGGTATAGCCAGTCTCTGGTAAGACTTTGTGAGCAGCGGGAGAAAGTATTGGGGATATTTTTCTGCTGCACACTGATTTGTTAGATTCCCGATTTTGCCCAAGAAAAACAAAAAGAGAGCGAAGGGTTGAAAAATGAGAAGGAATGTTAATGAAACAAGGCTGGGGTTTGGTGAGGGAAACTTCAGAATGTAAGGGAAAGAGGATCGGGACTCATTGTGACCTGCAGGGGCAGGTTACTGAGGCCCCCAGTGCTGAAGCTACTTTAGCTCCTCTCGATGTCCCGAAATTCTGGGACTGAGATGTGGACCTAGCATTGGAGCAAAAGACTCAGGAACGATTTTATTGGATGGGAGTTTTTAGTGAGGTGACGCTATATGTAGCGGAGTGTCTGGTTTGCACAGCCCCGCTGGTCCCACTGCCCCTTATCTCAGATCCCTTTGAATGCATTGCTATGGATGTAGTTGGTCCATTGAGCCAGTCTGACATTGGATATACACATATTTTAGTAGTGTTGGACTACGCGACCAGATATCCACAGGCTGTACCATTGAGATCCACTAGTGCTGCAGCAATTGCTCAAGAGCTTGTACATATTATAACGAGAGTAGAGATTCCAAAATAAATCCTCACTGATCACGGAACAAACTTTGTCACAGTGTTTAAAATAATTATTTAAATTGTTGCAAATTAAGTCCCTTCGAACCTCTGTTTATCACCCACAGACAGATGGTTTGGTGGAAAGTTTTAATCAGACTTTAAAACAAATGCTGAAATGGTTTATCAACCAAGAGCAGAAACATTAGGCTAAACTCCTCCCCTACCTGATGTTTGCAGTGACAGAGGTGCCTCAGAGCTCGACTGGGTTCTCTCTCTTGAGCTGCTGTATGGGAGGCAACCCCAAGGTATCCTTGATCTTGTGAATGAAGGGTGGGAGGAGCAAACAAAAACTTCCAAAAACATAGTCAAGTATGTAATTATGTTAAGAGACCACCTGGAATTGGTTGGTCGTTTGGCACAAGAAAATCTAAAACTAGCTCAGCATTACCAGGAGCAACAGTACAACAAACAGTCATGAATTCAGACTTTTTGGCCAGGTGATAAAGTACTGTTGCTACTTCCCCCATCGGAATCTAAGTTGTATGCTAAGTGGCAGGCACCATATGAGGTGATACTGGGAATTGGTAATGTAAATTATGAAATCAGACAACCCGATCACTGAAATAAAACCCAAATTTATCATATTGATTTGCTAAAACCATGGAATGAAAGGGAGGCCTGGTGACAGTTACAGTTCCTGAGAACCAAGTCACAGGTGAGATCAGTATTGGGGTTAGCAGGCTATTATCGCTGTTTTATCCCCGAGTATGCCACCATAGTCAATCCCCTGGTAGATCTCACCTGAAAGGCTGCTCCAAAATTAGTTAAATGGACAGGGCAGTGTCAGGAGGCATTTGATATGATTAAGAAGCAACTCCCATTCTGATTTCAGCAGATTTTAGGAGTGAGTTCATCCTTCAGACCGATGCCTCCCACATTGGTCTGGGGGCGGTCCTGTCCCAGCAAGTTGAGCAAGAAAATGGCTCCTAGGGAGATTAACGACTTCGTCTTGAGAAGGAGTGTTTAGCTATAGCTACTCACGCTCTTCGCTAATAATTGTTGGGGTGTTCTTTCTCTCTTATCACTGATCATGCTCCTTTAAGTTGGTTACACATGATGAAGGACAATAACACCAGGATAACTCAGTGGTATCTAGCGCTGCAACCCTTCCACTATACTGTGAAACATCGTGCAGGTAAGGAGCATCAGAATGCAGATTTTTTTTCAAGGGAGGGGGGACCGTTGTGGAATGTACAATTAGCTGAGTGTTTTTTCGGCATCACTCTGAGGGGTGAGATATGTGATAGAGAGAGAAAGAGTCAATGTTGTAAATCTCCATCCCAACAAGAAAGGATGCCGTGCAAGGACAGTGGTGTGCTGCCTCCTAGATGGATCGCCTTGATGCTAGATGGAAACCTGAAGGTGACCATATTAGGAGGGGCGCGTATTTACAAGTACCCGGAAGGACTCCACTGCAAGCAGCTGTGGGATGGCGCTCTATTGGAGAAACTATGGCGATGGGTTGTTTGCAGGGAGGTGTGTATGGGTACAAAGGGGAAGCAGCTACGTCAGTATGCTGCCTTGCGCTGAAAAGTGAAACTGACGGCCAGAGCTGTGTTTATTGTTTTCGGTGTTACATGTTTGTTTTTATTGTTGCAGAGGAGCAGTGAGAGCAAGGGGCTGCAGCCATGGAGCCAGTCCACAACACATTGAGCACTTCTCTCACCACACATCATCAGCACACACCACGGACCCGAGTTTGAAGAGCACCCTTTCATGCATCGGACATGGGAATACAATTGTTGTTTGTTTTTTTACTTTTGAGGTTGAACACTCGCCGTGTACCCCCCTGATACCATTGCTGGTAGAGGGGCGGCTTTATTTTGTGTTATTCATTAAAAACACAGTCGTTTTTTAAGAAACTCACTTTCTGGACTGTCATTGTATTCACTACACCACTCGCACTTGTCACAGCTTCCCATTTCAAAGTTTGTATATGATTTAATTTTCAATTCCCCTGTTTCTGAACCCAATATCACAGTGATCCATGCTGGAGGCAATGATTTAGGAAAACTGAAATGTGTGGAATTAATTCAAAGAATGAAATTAAACATTCTAGAGGTTTAAATGTTTAAATAAAGGGCCTTTCTGACAGAGATTGAATGACGCTTGGTGTTAGATCTCCCTCCAGACCTGAGAGAGTACTAGTTAAAAGGGAGCAGAGTACCTTGGATTAAAAAGCATGACACTTTATTCCCGTGGGTAGGTGGAAGTCGGTTGGCTAGAAAAGGGACTGAGCTGTGGTTTCCAAACTCAATGACCCGAATGGGAAACGGCGTGGCATCCATTGACTGGAGAAGCGATGCGCTCATTAACCAAGGGGTCATGAGCGAGGGTATAAAACAGGGGCAAATACATAGCAAAGTAAT
The DNA here is from genome assembly GCF_017654505.1 of Polyodon spathula. Lineage (NCBI taxonomy): Eukaryota > Metazoa > Chordata > Actinopteri > Acipenseriformes > Polyodontidae > Polyodon > Polyodon spathula. The sequence continues at coordinate 18,710,011 of NC_054552.1, read as the reverse complement.
CTGTTCCTTTGTAAATGGTTTTAAAAACAACCTAAAAGGAGTCCCTGCATTTTAAAGAAACCGTGAGTGTTCTGTCTTGTAAACGTTGTTTGTTTGTTTTGTCTCTTTTCAAGATTACTAGCAAGATCCAGAGTGGCAGCCGCAGGCCAGCATTAAACCCGGACACTGGCACTTCACTTTCCACACAAGTACTTAATTCACGCACCGTAAGAACTGTGTCTGTGTCTTTCTGTTTTTTGTGGGTGATAAAACAGGACTTTTGTTTGCAGGTCAAACCCGTGGGATTATACAAAAGGAAGTGATGCACGCGCTGTATCTCTTCCATCATGCTCTGGACATTGTAAACCATTTCACTAAATACCCTTGCACCTGTTGCATCGCAATTGTCTGTGTGACCTGCACTGCACTATTTACTCATCACTTTGTCACAGCCTTCTATAAATTTGATTGAATAACACATTGGACATAATCTGGAATGTTTTGATTGAATCCATGTTCTACTAAAACTTTTTGCTGGTTTCATAGCTTCTTCTGTTAAGAAATAAAATAAAAACACACTGTGCAATTCCACTGTCAGTCAGGATCCATTGACATATATGGTATATAGATTATCTGCTCCAAGAGTTTTTTTTTTTTTGCCAGCTGTGTTAACAGAGACTCAGGGAAATGCGTGGAACCATCCTGGAATGCGCCTGCTTGCATGGATCGCCTCACAGTGCATTGCTGCACATCACATTGTTTGAATTTCTCCTGATGCCCTGTCTGATTCCAGCTAATACTCCCTGTCATCTCCTCTCCAGGGAGCAGTGGTGAAGCCGAACATCAGAGAGAACTCTGACAAGTCCCATGGAGCCTGCTCAGCCATCTCTCAGCCTTCCCTGCTTACTGCCACAGCCACCTTGGCTTGTTAATAACAGAGTTAGATGGCAAAAAAGAAACATGACTGCAACAGAGCAGAGAACCAAATGCTCTGTGGAATAAACTGGAAGATATCCATAAACATTGGGTTAAATGCAATTAAAAAACATGTTAGCCATTGACTTAATGTGTAAACTCTTGGTGAAGCTCTACATAATGAAACATGTAGGGGAACACATAGAATATAATTGAATTATAGGCTTTCTTTTGTAAAGTGTTGCTCCAGTAGTGGTGTACCAGTTTGTGTATTCTATCTGAAACAAAATGGTCAAGTTCTCAGCCATTTAAAGTGGAGATCTCAAAAGCACAAGCCGAGTTTCTAGAATCCACTGGGGCAACCTTGCCCAGCACAAAGTAAAACCGATGGGGGCCAAGGTTGCCCCAATTGTTTCTACTAACTTGGCTTGTGTTTTTGATGCAAGTTCAATCCACTTTTCTTGTGCCTGAAAAACTCAAGACAAGTTAGTAGAACCAATTGGGGCAACCTTGACCCCCACCGCTTTTGCAGTTGTGTCTATTTGCTTAGCGCTGGCCAAGGTTGCCCCAATTGTTTCTACTAATTTAGCTTGTGTTTTAGATACAAGTTAGAAGAAATAATTGGGACAACCTTGGCCCCCATCGGTTTTACAGTTGTAGCTATTTGCTTTGTACTGGGCAAGGTTGCCCCAACGGTTTCTTGAAATTTGGCATGTGTTTTTAATATTGCCATTTTAAATGGCTGGGAACTTTTGATAACTTGGCATTTTTTCACATTTCCAATGTGTTTTTGTTTCAAATGTCACATATTGTTTCACTTATAACACACACACACACTACGGGAATAGCTAAATTGTTCAACCTATATTTAGGCAATGTATAGCCATTTGGATAGGGTAAATGTAAATAGTACCCTAGTCTGTTGCCTAGGGTTCAGATGTGAATCTGTGTAGCGTAGCGATATGTAGTTGGAGTGAAAGTATATCTACTTGGGGTTCAAATTCTATATATGAACGTTAACGGATATATGCACTTCAAAGTTATATGCAAAAGTATGTATGTTCAATGAAATTGTCATTCATAGTAATTTTTTTTTTTTTTTTTACATAAAAATGTGATTGTTACACAAATAAAATAAATTTTATTTTTTTTTAAAGTTTGCAATATAAACCCTGTGTGGGAATAAAGCCCAAGACATGCTTTCAATGCAGCTTGCAATGCAGATGCCCTGGCTTTCATGCCACAAAGTTTGTACTTCCATTTCACAACATTTACAAGTAGTATAGCAGTAAAGTTAATCTATTATCCCAATTGTATCGAAAGCTTTCATCTGATTTTGCAAACTATCATAATAAGCTTGATCCGTTCATTTAGTATATTGTAACATTTTCATGTTTAGGAAGTAGTACTCTGAGAGGGTGTTGAATTCTCAAAGTTGAAATTATAGAGAATTCCAGTCAGGGGCCGGAATTCACAGCACTGAAATAACAAGTCTTGGCATTTTCACTGCATATTCTCTCCGATCACACCTCACATGCTCGCTCAGTCGCACCCACAGTTTCTCATTCAAGTTCAGTGCCCCTTGCATTTTGCTTTTGGCATTCTCTGCACAACAGCACAGCCCCTTCTCTCCAGTCATGATCGCCCCCTCCTCTCCAGCGCAGCACAGCCGAATAGATCCCATCCTTCAGCTTTATAACAACATTTTCCAGGACATGAAGTCCCTCATTCACCCCATCGTGTCTCAATTACTTCAATTAATACATGGCTTAATGATATGAACAAACAGGTTGCTTCAAACACTGCAGCAATCTCCATTACTTCAAGCCCAGTATTTGCCACTTCAATCATGGCTGCCGTCTCTTCGGTTTCAGCACTTCCCATCCCCACAACTGACGTTTCCACCTACAACCGGGCATCAGCCACCCTCAATGGTCTACAGCAAGCGACTGTAGTCAGAAAACAAGTCCAGTGACCACATAGTTTCTTCTTTTGATATTTGTGCAATGTTAAGGGCTAGATTCTCAAAGTTATTTTCCAAGCTCATTTAGTTTTTTTTTTTTTCTGAAAGGGAATATTTTCAAGTACAGTTTTAATTTAGACTACTTGCAAGTACTAAGAAATGGCTGAGTTGTTGTTTCTGTCAAGTTTACCTGTCGGGATCAGCTGGGAAGACAACTTTCTCCTTGTATCCCCACCTTTGGATCCCCCCACTCAAGCAATCTCTATCTGCTATCCCTGTTTTCTTCAGTAGGCATCCCACTCTCAAGTTAAACCATTGGCCCAGAAAACCGAATAGAATTCCTTGTAATTTTCCAGGACACTGTAAAATCTGAAATCAGCCTCCCACTTGACAATCTAGAGTGCATTCCCTATTTCATTAAAATCTTTCAAGTATCAAAGTCAATCACTAAACGCAACCTGTTATCTCCCCTCGGCCACTTCAATTTCACAATTCGCATTATTCCCCAAGGCAGAACATTCATATTGCGCCTTCTCACTCCTGCCTCAACTGCAAAAAACATGTATTCTCACACAAAAAAATATCTTCAGAGGCAAGACAAGACATCAGAATATGTTACAGCTTGCTGCAACACTGAAACAATCAACAAACAAAGTTTCAGCAGCTCATCTTTAATTGTTTGGATATCAGTTTCCCACAATTTCATCATCCAAGCTCTCCATCTTCCAAGCATCTACAATAATGCAGCCATCCCAGCAGTACATATGACACTCCGAGGAATCACCAAGAGCCCCTCTGCATCTCCTTCCAGACTTCCTATAATTGCTCCAAAGGCATCATTACCAGACACTGGTTCTCTTCCCACCTATCCGCTCTCTTCACCAGAGCAGGTCTTTATCCCATGTTCTACAACACACACTCCTCTTCAGCCTCTTCAGCAGGCAGACCCCGCATCTACCATCACCTAATCCAGACCATGGGGTGTTGGTCCTCTTCAGCAGTCAACTCCTACATCAGATCGCTGCCATCCAATATCATTGGAGCACATTAATCTATAGCTAGCATGCCTGGAGGGGGGGCGCCGTCTCCGCCAGGACCAATGAAGTTTTCCTCCTAACAGAGGGGGGGGTTTACTCTCTGTCAAGCAGATGGCCATCACATAGCTTGTTCCACTAACCATCTATTTTTTTTTTTTTTTTTTTTTTGTCATTGTCTCTTCTTGCTTTTATGTTAAATATCTTCACAGGTGAGGGTTCAGAGGGGAGCCAGTGGTCCATCTTTTGGGGGGATAATGAAGTTCACTTCCCCAACCTAGAGTTACAATAACTCCACAGGTTCTTCGTGTGGTCAGAGGGGACCACCAGCCACACTATTCTTTCACAGCTCAGGCACTCAATCTTGCCTCAAGAAAGAAGGCTCTGTTTTACTTCCTTCTTTATCCTTCTGGGATGTGGCCCTCTTATTCTTAGTGCTTGAGTCCCACAAGTAACAATTATTTGTGTTCTTTCAGATTCTCTTTCCTGCCATACATAAAGGCTTTGTATGAGCCATTCCGTCTTCTGAGGGTCGAACCCGGTCGGTAACTGGGAGCCAGTCGCGAGACAACACCTATAACAACTCTTCGAGAAGTCAGACTGTTTTCAGGGGCCCAGAGGCCATAAGGCTAGCCTCAATGACTAGGGAAATCTCTCTCAGTTGGAGTCCAGCCTGTCCTTTTCTCTCTCTGTTGTCTAGAGGCCAAGCCTCTTATTCTAAGTTGCAAAAACACTCCCTCCCTCTTGCAGCCCTGGCTCCCTCCTCGTGAAATGATAGTTAAGGGTAAGTAAAAAAAAAAATATCAAGATAAATAAAGAAAGAAATAAATGTCTATGTATTGATTTATGTATTTTTATTTATTTCAATATTTATTAATGTTTTACTTTTATCAAATATACAGGCTATCCTTCAGCGTAGTTAATTTTCAGAAAAATGTATGTTAGTTTTTGTCCAGTGGGTACCACAAATAGCGTTATTATCATCAACCAATATGAACAGGAACCATACTCCCTTGCACCAATGGAGACCACAATGAGCGTTACCTTGATCAAAAACCAACATTTTTCAGAGCTCAAGGTCAGAATCTGAGAATGATGATGACTGATGTCTCAAAAAGTTTCCAAAATATAAGAAAGTCCTGAGAATTCTCAGCTGGCTAACTTCATCTTTCAAAATACTACTTGTCTCAACTAATCGTGTAGTGCAGTCAGTAACACAACACACTTGCAAACTGAATGTTATTGTTTTAAATCACACACGTCAGAACTTTTTTTATAGTTCTATAAAAATATATATTTTTGCAGGCAAATGTTTCATTTTAAAACAGAAATAAATCATTTCATATAAATGATTTAGACACCACAATAAGTGTGTTCTCTAGTATATTTCTACGTTGACAAAAGAAGTTAATTGTCATTAAAACTTGGATGTCCTGTAAAACTCCATAACTTTTACTTAGATTGCAACTGAATGCTGTAAATACAAAAATACAGGCAGTAGAAGTGGTTATCGAGATATAAATAGTGTAAAACATTACGTACATAATTACAGGCAGATAAACAGTGGAAACTACATTTTGGTGAAAAAAAGCTTTAAAAATCAACCTCCTAAATGTGCTGCTTAATGAACCAGAGCTCATTAGTTATATATTTCTTAGATGTACTGGAAAGGTCTTTTTAATCACCTTGTTAAAAAGTTGTACATTATTGCCTTACGGTAAACCAGAAGCAGGCCACTCTTCCACAGCAGTTCCTGGTAGTGGCCCATTTATAATATATTGCTGCTTGTAAGTTTTAACAATGTGATAATAGACTTGTATCACCTTACAAATTAGCATTTGGTTCCAGTAGACTGTAAATTGTTATTAGAGAAGCTATTCTAGATAACATCTGGAGAAAGTTCCACAGGACACACAAAGGGTAGCTGTGGGTTGGAATCACACTTTTTAAAAACATGCAAACTATGATCATGGCAACCTTTAAGTGTGAGAATTTAGCTATATTTCCGTTGGCCACTGGGGATCACTTGAAATCGGTTTGAAAGCAGACTTGTTCATTTCCATCAGCAGCAGATCAAGATCAAATCCATTTCAACTGGGAATTAGAATTGCAAGCTGGCAGAACTCCATATCTTCAACTAATGCAGATGATGGAAGTTATCTAAAAGGCAGATTTTAAATCTTGGATTGCAGAAAAAGACTCTGGCCCAAATTTATAATAGTGAAAAAATGTCTGCCAAAAGCCACGTAATGTGCATGTTCAGTACGGCCGCACTCATTGTCAAAATAACTTTGGAGTTTGCAAAACAATACAGTACCGGTATTATAAACCATAATTTACAAACTGACTTGATCGGAAGGGTTAAAAAACGAGCTCTTTGCAAAATGTTAATAAATGTTTCTTTGTCCTTGAAAACGATGTTTCCTTGCTGCAGACAACTCTCCAACATCACCTTGCTTTAGCCTACTGTCTGACTGCGGCAAATTAAAGCCTACTTTTCAGAGTTCTTAAAATAATCAAGCAAATATGAGGCCCTCAGCTTTAATAAATTAGACAGAATATTTAATAAATCTTATTTAGGAAAATCCTTTCTCAATTTTAGCGGTTTCATTCAGAAATGCCCCAGAATTACATATGCATCAAGAGCTAAAGCTCACAGAGACATTGCCCCCGCAAATCACGTGTTAATGGCGTGCTTATGCCATTGCATGCGTTTTGTAAATCCCATCCAAGAATTCAGACCCCTCAGCACCCATTTCTGGTCGTAAAACATGTGCAATCCTTTTATAAATCTAGGCCTCTGTGCACATTCCAAAGACTCCTGTGGCAGGGCAGAGGCCATGCACCTGTACACTTGTATATACAGCAGAAGTTTGTTACTTCAATCCCTTTGATCCAAACTTCCTTATTAACCGCACTGCAAGTGTGTCCCCGCCAAATTCTAAATGGCTGACAAACGAAAAGGATAGGACTTACTCTAGCTGAAAAACTGAAAATGATTGAATGTTTGAAAAGGGTGAACATGCTGTTCAACTTGCTAAAGAGTATGGTGTGGGAAAGTAAACAAGTACTAACATAGAAGCAGCAAAACAAAAATTTGAGAACTACTCAAGTACCACGGAATCTTGCATCGACACAGCCCTGTAAAGAACTATGTAGCTCTGTCAAGACAATGCGAAAGAGAAAGCTTGTACATGGGCTCCATGCAAGGAAGGGGAAGAGAAAGGGCTTAAATTACAGGTCCAGTGCATAAAGAGAAAGCACTGTTCTTTCATGGTCCACTACATCCAGAGGACAACCATTTTGAAGCTAGTGATGGATGACAGTATAGATTTTGAAAAAAGACATGGCACCAGGCAGCTTCGCTTCGCAGAGGAAAACTCAACGCGGATACGTTTTACATTTTATGAAGAGACTAGTGTAAGACAGTTATAACAGTAGTTGGAAATTGATATATTAATAAGAAACACAGGAAATTACAGGTGGAACCCTAGTTAATTTAATTTGGAATTAAAATGTATACAGACACTTTATTTGAGAATATAGTATTGAAAATAGTTTTTCCTTTTTTTAGGTTTTTTGTTTTGAGTGAAATCAATGGCCCAATATAGCCATGCAACGAAATGTACCTAACTGTTGTGTACAGTGCCTATAGAAAGTCTACACCACCGTGAACTCTTTTCACATTTGGAATTTTATCTACACATTTTTCCACTTATCTACACACCATATTACACACTGTTAAGTTAATAAAAAGTTTTATTCAGAAAAAAAAAAAAAATTATATATTAGAAATACAAAACTGAAAGATCATAAGTGGATAAGTCTCCACCCCCTGAGTTAATACTTGGTGGAATTACCATTGGCAGCAATTACAGCTGTGAGTCTGTTGAGATAGGCCTTTACCAACTTTGCACATCTTGATTTGACAATATTTGATCATTCTTCTTTACAAAACTGCTCAAGCTCTGTCAAGTTCCTTGGCGAGCGTTGATGGACAGCAATCTTCAAGTCATGCCAGGGTTCTGACTGGGCCACTTAAGGACATTTACCATTTTGTTCCTTAGCCACTCCAGTGTAGTTTTGGCTGTGTGCTTAGGGTCATTGTCATGCTGAAAGGTAAGCTTCCGTCCCAGTTTCAGATTTTTTGCAGAGGGCAGCAGGTTTTCCTCAAAGACTTCTCTGTACTTTGCTCCATTCATTTTCCTTTCTATCCTGACAAGTGCCCCAGTCCCTGCCGATGAGAAACATCCCCATAACATGATGCTGCCGCCACCATGTTTCCCAGTAGGGATGGTGTTCTTTGGGTGATGCACAGTGTTGGGTTTGCGCCAAACACAACGCTTTTCATTTAGGTCAGAAAGTTCCATTTTAGTTTCGTCAGACCACAAAACTTTTTGCCACATGGTTAATGAATCTCCTGAGTGTTTTTTTTTTTTTTTAGCATACTTCAAATGAGATTCAAGATGGGCTTTCCTGAGTAATGGCTTCCTTTTTGCCACCCTACCATGCAGGCCAGATTTGTGTAGTGCTTGGGATATTGTCACATGCACACTTTGTCCAGTCTTGGCCATAAAAGCCTGTAGCTCTTGTAAAGTTGCCATTGGCCTCTTGGTAGCCTCTCTGATCAGTTTCCTTCTTTCTTGGTCATCCAGTTTGGAGGGACAGCTGATCTAGGCAGGGTCTTTGTGGTGCCATACACCTTCCACTTCTTAATAATCGTCTTGACCGTGCTCCAAGGGATATTCAAGGCCTTTGATATTTTTTTATACCCATCCCCTGACCTGTGTCTCAACAACTTTGTCCCAGAGTTCTTTTGAAAGTGCCTTGGTGCTCATGTTTGTTTTGAAATATACTACCCAGCAGAGGGAACATACAAGAACTCCAGAAATCATGTGAATCACTACAATTTAACACAGGTGGAGGCCACTTAACTTGGTGTGTGATTTTGAAGGCGGTTAACAAAATATGAACATTTTGAAAGGGGGTGTAGACTTTCTATAGGCACTGTATGTGCATAGACATAAAAGCCAGAGACTGAACTATAATACACTACAGGTAAGAAATGAAAGTTACTTTCACCTCTGGAGCTTTTTCACCAATTGAGGCAATACCGCGCCTTGATTGACAATATGCCTTCAATCAATATCTAATAGGTCATTTGCAGATACTGACTTCTCCCCTTCCCTTAAAATTTGTCGTTGTCAATGATCTAATTATGTCATTATCCATCTATCTACCAATTAAAAGGAAATCTCTGTTCTATTTTAAAATTATAATTCACAGATGTTCCTGTAATCCTTTAATATTCACTGATGGTGCTGCCTGCTCTTGCTGTCGCAAATATGATCACATACACATCTACTATTAAACTATTCCACACTGAGTGTGGAACTGGGGCCAAGGTTCAGCTCATTGTATTGTTCTTTGGGGACAGTTAAGTACAGGAGGGTGTGTGTCAGCGAGACCTCGAGAGAGCAGCGCAGGTCGTGTTAATGGTAACCTTTCATTTTAACTTGTTTTTCTTTTGTTTCCTTTTTCTGTTTTGTACACACAGTGTGTTGTCACTCGGACACATTTGTAGTTTTATTTCATTTGTTGTTCTACCAATTATACTTTAGACAAGAAATATTAGTCACTAGCTTACAGTTTAGAAAATCTCACAGGCAAATCTTGGAGATTTGACGGTCTGGTGCTGTTTTGCACAAACCTCTCAGATTCTATTGGTATCCCAAAAAGCAAGTTGTATGTAGTATAGGTCAAGACAGCTCTGTAGCATTGCATCACTTCTGTAGCTATGCAAACTCACACAGTTTCATAAGTCTAGTTTAATTATAAAACAACTGATTTATTCCAGTATGAGACCATTCTCTTCCTACTCAGGGGCCCACCTTCACTCACAGGATTACATTGCACAGAATGGTATGGTTTAGCTTATCTCACAGCTGTATAAATCACTGTCTACTTATAACCTATTTTAACGTATCTTAAGTATTGCACAGCTGGCATACAGCTCCTAATTTCAGAAACAATATTGACCTTAATTTTAAGTGTTGCTAAATTAATGTGAGTGCCTGAGCGGCATTTCGACAGTAATTCTGTGTCTCCTCCCTTTATCAGCATAACCCTCACCCCCTATCACAAGAGGAAATTAAAAACATCAGTACGAACTTTACTGGGATCTCTTAGGGAAAACATAAAGACTAAGTAGCTTCAAATACTCTATGGTGGTTCCTAATGCAATTACTCAAATTACTCAGTTTTTGATAAACTCTTTGTTAAGGTCCTTTGATCAAAACTGAGGAGCAGCTCTCCAGCTGTAGTTGTCAGATTGTCTTTGTATTTCAAGAGCCAGTGTTATCTAGTGAACAGGAGATGGAAACCTGATTCACTAGACTGCTCTAGCTCTTAACCTGATTCACCGGACTGCGCTAGCTCTTAACCTGATTCACCAGACTGCGCTAGCTCTTAACCTGATACACCGGACTGCTCTAGCTCTTAACCTGATACACTGGACTGCGCTAGCTCTTAACCTGACTCACCGGACTGCGCTAGCTCTTAACCTGACTCACCGGACTGTGCTAGCTCTTAACCTGATTCACTGGACTGTGCTAGCTTTTACACATAAACCGATACTTTTCTGATCTTTGCTTGTCTGTTTTTCATCTGTTTAGTGTAACAGGGCGGAAACTGGGCATGAACCATCAACCTCGTATACCGCAAGAGAGCGTCTGAACTACTATGCAAATTAGCCACGCTCCTTTGCATTCATGATTATAGAGCTTTAAACATTGTCTCATCTCACAGAATCTGTTACAGCAGTGGATCACACAACACTGCCCATTACATGTGGTGAAGGAGACTGGAACTCCAAGAGAATCTGGAAACATAATGATCACCATGGCTTTAATTTATTTAGCCTTAATTAAACACTGATTGATCGATTAATCACCATGGTGCCCTATTTGGAGCCCCACGTATATATTATAGTACGAGCAGGTGTCTGTTTCCTTGTATTTTGTGTGTATTGCTTTTGATAATAAAATATTCCCAATGCATTAATTATTGTTGATTATTACCAGTTCGATATTTGTTATGAAATTGGTTGCCGAATGTGCCTTTGCAATCACTCAATAAAATAAATACAAGTACATGCATTGATGATTTTTCTATTTTTGTTTGAATTTGATTCTATAGCATGTGCTATAGAAGTGATCTTTCTCATTAAACAGTGCTTTCAATAATAAATATTCAGCTAGCCAGTTTTAGTGCTGGAACACCCTGCAATAACCTTCATTTGAATCAGATCTATGAGAGCTGATCAAAGACTGCTCTGCTTTCATCGTGAAGGAATGGCTTAGAAGATCAATGCTTTAAATAGTGCTAAACTGCAGTATTCAACAATTAAAAACACCATGGCTGTTACGTTTAAAAGTACATGGAGCCGTGCTTATACAGTAATTCCCAATGACTGTGGATTCTGAGGCCTCACCTCATAAAGATCAAAGCATCATTGTTAAGATGATTAACTAGCCTTATCGTAGCTCAATCAGAAACAGCAGTCAAAGACCTCCACAGGTGGCAAGTGGTAAAAACACTTCCAAAACAGGCCAATAGCATAAAGGCTTTACTTTAATTTAGGATATACAGATGTTTAAAATATAAAGCTATAGATTTTATTTATTTATTTATTTATTTATTTATTTATTTATATAGTGCTTTTTATACAAAAGTATGGCAAAACACTGTGCAGGTCATAGCAGAAAAAAGAACAAACAGCAATACATTTGTACAGCATGTCACACATACAACTGCCATAATCAGATCATTTAAATAACGTATTTCAAATAACAGTATACACATAATACAAAAGCAGGAATTTTAAAGTTACATTAAAACCCACTAAGATAAGACATTTTATGAAAGTGCGTTTTTAGTCTTGACTTGAAAACTGTAAAAACCTAGCTTCCCTGACAAACGAAGGCAGAGCATTCCATAATATAGGAGCTCTACAAGAAAAACCCCTACCTCCCGCGTTGCTTTTGTTGACCCTAGGAATAACCAACAGCCCTGCTTCCTGTGATCTCAGAGTGCAGTTAGGAAGATACGGGGTCAATAACTCCTGCAAATAACTAAGTACTAATCCATTCAAATTAAAACATGATATCTGATAACATGATAATTACACTAGCAAAACTGAATTTCAGCATATTTGGCAACATGAGAGGTTGGTACTGTATCCAATAGCCCTACCCATGCTTTGTGGTTAATTGTTGACAATGTCACCTTTAACAGCTGTGTATAAATGTGACTCATAATTGGCACAGGAAATGAGAAGCTGTCATCCTTTATAATAACTTCAACACCTGGGAATATTAAAGGGCCATCTGCTTTTCTGTTTCCATTTAAAAGCAAAACACACATTCAGGCCAAGTCATGTGCTGAGTAGGTATGGTTTTGGAAGCTTACCCATGCAGAAATGCTGCTTATTAATAGTTTACTGCAACACAGTCGCAGTTTGTCTTTATTGTAACAATAAATAAACATAGGCTCCCGCCAGCATATTCTTTAAAAGTTAGGGTTTGATTCTGGCACAGACAGAATATTTGCTATTGTAACTGCACTGAGGACATGTTCCGGAACGACTGGAGAAAATTCCCAGAAGGCACTGCTCTCAAGCCACTATGTCATCACCTTAGTGCCTTCCCGTGATTAACTAGGCGGCAGCTTTAAATACTGTCATTAAATATTGCGTTATACATTACATGAGCATAATTAAAGTAAAATTATATATATTGCTTACTGTGGCAGGATGAAAGCCCTAAAATGTAAATAGTCTGTGTGGGGATGGAAGGTTGGCAGGGATGGGGTTAATTATGTCCCGGTGTTTTTGAGAACAATACAGGCTGGGCATTCACCTTCACTATACAGTTCTTAAAAACAAAAGTTTTTTTACCCTTTTATGCTCTCAATTGCCTAATTGGGGAATGGACACATCTGTGATTGTTGGCAGGGACAAAATTAACCCCATCCCTGCCAACCTTTCATTCTCACACACACTATTTTCATTTGAGTGCTTTCGCCCTGCCACACACTGTTGCTAGGGTACCAACAATGGTATCTCCTAGCACAGTATCTCTTCACATGAAACAGAGCAGAAATGTCCTTCAAAAAACAAAAAACAAGCAATATACTGTGAATAACCCAAACTTTTCACAGGCCTAAAATGAGCACCTGCAGCAGAAACACTAGGCTACCCGACAACTTGATTTTATTGGAACCTTTTACTCTAAACTTGAAATCTTGTTTTTCGTTTTGGCTGAATGGTGATAACAGGTTTGCTGCAGTGTGCATGTGACAGACCTCAGTGCACAAAAGAACAGATATTACTGGAGCTTAACGGCTTTTCAAAAATGTATCACCTTAAACTTAGCTCTCAAAATCAGAGAGAGAAACAAGAGAAACAGGAATCAGAACTGAGAAACAAGCAGTCTCTTAAGTATTTTTAACTCCTGCAAATCAAGCCAAAAATGATGTCCTTACACAAAGAGGATTTAACACTTACCGCAGGAAAAAAAAGGAAACTCGGTGACAGTCTGTCTCCAAAATATTACGAGTAACTTGTGTTACTCAAGACCCAGGTATATGGCCAGAGAAAAAACCCAGATTTTGACTGGCAAAATATCACCAAATGTTGTTTATTAGAATATTTATAGAAGTGTCATAATTGTCTGTCACCGTCATCTAGTAGGGTTTGGCCAATTAGTGGTTCTAAGCCGTGATATAATCCCTGGTATAGTAACTGTTGGGTAAATCGCTAGACCTGTGGCACTATTGTATCACTGCACCTATTAAAATTACGCTAATAAAAAATAATTAAAAAAAAAAAAAAAAAAAGAAAAAAAAACACCTGTCAAAATACTTGGCAGTAGTGGAATATACCACTGAAGACATGACTTCTGAGCTGTTTGCATCAATGAATATCAATAAATGGGTAGAAATAGAAGCTGCATGGGCTCATATTTGCAAGTCTAAATAATATCCTGTGACAGGGTAGCGTTGTGGGCCCAGGTGGTATCAGCAGGCAAAGAGACTCAGAGGCAAGGAAACTGCGGTTGAAGCGCAGCTGCGCGGTTTAATAAACAAAACTAGATCAACAAGTTGAACAAAACACTGCTCACAGAGCAAAATAAAATTTTAAACAAAAACAAAACTGTTCAGAGCCCTCATTGAACTCTTCCCAATATAAAATGCAGACACTACATTAACACAAGTTCACTCAATCAAAACTCCTCCACCAAACAAAGGCTTTTCTTCCCTTTTTATACCATGTGGATGGAGTCTAATTATCAATTATTCAATCAGCTCCAGCCACATTCTCACATATATTCTGGCTGGGACAGGAAATTAACCCTATCCCTGTCAACCACCACCAAAACACTACAACACAATATTATTTACAGGCAAGGCCCTGTCCTGCCACATATCCTTAAAGATTTTTATGGCACAGTCTGAAACTGAAACGAGCAATATGGAATCAGCAGCGATGTTGGGCTCTGTGTTGGATTGAACAGATATTTAAATGACCCCCTGTTAAGTTTATCCTGTTGTCTAACGAGCAACACAGGATTTGCAAATGTTTGTGGGTGCAATTAAAAAAAAAATAGACGAGAAGGCTGGGATAAAACACAATATCATTGTGCAATAACTGAAAGTGAAACATCCTGAAGCCCAGAACCCTGACATAGTTGTTGGTCTTTTGAGTAAAGTTTGGTTTGACATCCAGTTACATTTTGGATGCAGGGGAAAACAAGGGAACAGACTGGCATAACTGGCAGATTCTTTTGTTATAAAAACAGATGAAAACGGAGTTAAGTATGCTACCATGACCTTTTAAGAATGTAAAAAAAATCACAAATATCCCTACAAATCCCTTTTATCTTCACCCAAACAAAGAGAACAAAACACGTTTGATTATCGTAGTGTATGGTATAGGCTAGAGCCAACGGGAGTGAATTACCTAGCAACAGAGATGAACAGAAAGGCAGGCACCACACAAATATAAACCAATCATTGCATCCGCAGTACCTTAATACAGAAACTGTCCAACGCTGGATTGCAAGCGAGAGAAATGATGTCCGTGTATATTGTCACTGCTTGCAGCTACTCGGCTACTCCTCGTACCTAACAACGCACCAAGCAGTGACAATATCTACAGTAACCCATGCCCTTTCCTACCTTAATGCTTTATTAACTGAACTAGCAGTATAACAGCATTGTATTCTTAATAAAACTGGATCCAGCTGCAGTTCTTCAACTTGACTTGAATTTTCGAGTGGTTTCTGGGTAACTCTAGTTGTGAGATTCATTGAAGGATAAAACAAACTCACGGTGAATGTACATGCTAAGATTAATAAACAATGCAGAACTTTTCTGCTTGTCCCTGCGGACTCATCTTGGCAAATGAGTCCTTGTTTTACTTTCGCCATTCAGCTACAGCATAGCCTGACAGAGATGTTCCAGTTAGCTGGAGAGTTATCTATGCCTGTACCTTTCAACAATACACTTAATTTACAACCAGAACAAGGGAGAGGGATGCAAGCTAAATTTTCCTTAATTATTCACATCCACTTAGGTAAGCTGAGGGTGGAAACTTACAACAAAGTCTCTTACCTTTTTTCTGTTCCTTGTCAAATATCTGTAATTTGTCTAGCTTATGGAAACATGTCAGCTGAACACCTAGGGCCCGATCTACGATCTTCATGCAATCCCCTCACTAAATTTGTGCTTCGCAAAAAAATAATGCTTTGGCACAAAATGAGAGATATTCCAAAATGCACAAAGCAGTTGCGCGACATTGGAATATAGCAGTTTTTTGAGCAATTTGCAAATCTGTTTGTGCCTCGCAAAACCATCTGCGCATTCACTACCAATATAGCAACTGCACACAACAGCCAAGCGAGAATGCAGAATGATGGACAGTCACCATTAGTAATGGCATTACCCCGATAAGCTGCTATCATTGGTGTCACCACAGTATGTACCAATATGACAGCAGACAAGACCACTCAATATATCGTGCACACATACATACGGACCATTCAAATACACAATTGGCTCCATAGCTAGACGCCGCGTTTTCAAATTAATGTACGGATAATACCACTGTTTTATTGAATACGGGCAGTACTGTATCACAGGGAAATACTATATAGGTTTCTTTAAAGGCCAGATGATCCGACATAGCTGTATGTTTTTGAAGTAATGTTTTTTTTAAAAAAGGCTTTTGATGCTGTCTTTTTTTCTGAATGATTTATTTTTTTATTTTTTGTATAAGTCGTGACGTGACAAAGTCTACTGTGGTAGCACACTCTCTGATTTGTAAATGTAACGAGTTCATTCACCTAAAAAGTAAACATCAATCAAGCATTTTTATATACATAATACACAGAAATACGTTATGTTATTCATTCTACTCACCATTTGAACAGCACGATTAAGCCCAGTTTGTAAGGTTTCGAGTGTCGCCGGAATGGATTTTTTTTGTTATGCCATTTTTTTTGTAAGAATAATAATTAATCCTAAGTACTCTCCGAAAATGTTAATCGTAACCTGCTAAGATTTCTCAATAAATGAACAGTCTCTTCACAATTAACAACATTGACATTCAGCACACTGCATAAAAACGGCCAGAAATTACAGTTAACAGAACTATTTGTCCCGCCTCAGCTAACTTATGATTGGACTGCTGCAGAGAAAAAACAGGTCTTTGATTGGTTGATCAGATCACCGGTCTGGCTTTAGGAAAACGTTAGCATGCCTTTCCCAGCAAGACTGCCCTGTCGGTGTTTGGCTCTCCAAACTGCAGCTGCCCACCCCTACACCCATAATGCGTAGCAACCGATGGAATAGCCAAATAAAGCAATGATCCATAAGATGGATGTATGACATATTTATACAATTAATTTACAGATGCGTGTCAACACACAGCAAAGATAACAGGCAGGACCCATATAACACATATAACTGTATATGTAAACACACTACCACTGTCCATCATATCAATACAGTGATAAAACACATAACTGATCTGCCCATCCTGTGTGTGCGGATGGGGGTGGGGGGGGTGGGGTTCTGTACTATTGTATGTTTGTAATATTGTACCCAGCTTCAGAGTGGACTGTTACTCCAACACTGTTATAGTGCAGATATTGGTATATTCAGACGAATTAGGGCTTTTGCCAAATTCAAATTTGATTGTGCTATGTGCATGTTGAATGTCCACCTAGAATACATTTGCATTACATGTTTCTAATTACCGATGCTAATAGGACTGTGTTAAAGGAACAGAAGGAAGGCAGTGTACTGGACAGAGGTGAGTGCATGTTTCCACGCTTGTCTGTTGGGCATGGGAATATGCTATAAATGTAACTATGATATTTAACAGTAGTTAAATAAAGGATAATAAATAAATTATATAGATTATAAAATGACAACTCATGTCTCTAGAAAAAAACTGGTTTTCTGAAAAAGGTGTCTAGAAGGGCTAGTATTTTGATAGTATCTTAATACTAACTAGGTATTTGGTATCACGTTTTCGGAATACTGGTATCCAGAATATGGACGGATTCATTCGGAATACCCTTATGGCAGGCTGGCGAGTGGATAGAGGCCCAGAGACAGACTGCAGTTCAAAAAAATCCTAATTTTATTATAAATAAACACAAAAATAAAGTGCACAAGGGCAAAATAAAAATCTTTAAACACAAAAAGAAAAACAACAAAACAAAACTTACAAAATTAAGGTTTTCAGGCTGGGCAATGCCTTCACTGGATTCACAAATCACAAAAACCTGCTTCCTCAGCTCCCTCCTCCCAAATGAGAAGCAGAGGCCTCCTTTTATGTCAGGTGGCTGGGCGCTGATTGATAGTTAATTAACCTAATCAACCCCAGCCACCTGACCATAATAAACCCAGGCAGGTAGGGGAAATTAACCCCATCCCTGCCAATTTAAAAAGGGCAGAGTTTTGCTCTGCCACACACCTCCCCCCATGTACAACGTACACCTGCCGCAATCGGCCAACTCCCCCCTTCCACCCTCCCCCCAAGAGTCCAATTATGTCCCTTGGGTGGGCTGTTATGGTGGGTGGTGGTGGGAGGGGTTGATGTCGGAGCCCCCAAGCCTTCTTTGGTTGAGGGGGCCTCGGATCTCCAAGGTAGTATGGCGACGGCAGCATGGCTCCTTCTGGTGGCGGAGACGGTGACGGCAGCCCGGCTCCCTCTGGTGGCGGAGGCGGCGAATGCGGCAGACCCTCGGCAACCCTAGAAAACAAAAAGGAGACACCAGCAGTCCCAAGCGATGCGGAGCAGCAGGCAACCCCAGGCGATCCAAATGAGTCATCCCTGAGCGGAGCAGGTGTGGCATCCCTCGGCAGTGCAAGGCAGGCATCCTTGGGCGGTACAAGGCAGGCATCCTTGGGCCATACTTCCTCCCCTCTGGGCTCTGAGAGCGGCAGCTCCTCCCCTTTGGGCTCTGGGAGCGGCGGCTCCTCCTCCCTCTCTGGCTCTGGGAGCGGCGGCTCCTCCTCCCTCTCTGGCTCTGGGAGCGGCGGCTCCTCCTCCCTCTCTGGCTCTGGGAGCGGCAGCTCCTCACCCCTCTCTGGCTCTCGGGACGGCGGCTCACCCCTCTCTGGCTCTCGCGAAGGTGGCTCACCCCTCTCTGGCTCTCGGGACAGCATCTCCACCCTCTTTGTTGGAGTGACCGGGGCATCTCCCATGTCTACCGCCAGGTAATTAACCACCATGAGGGCAACCTCTGGGAAGGACGCTGGGTGGTGTTGTTCCTCCCACTGTTCCCACCTCTCCCCATCTCGACGCCACAGCGTGTTGATCACTATGGGGAGATCGTGGACGAGGTCTGCCTCAGGGTGCATAAACCAGTCCCAGATCTCCTGGGACGGTGGTGAAGGGGGTGGTGCTGGAGGTAGTGGGGTGGCCCCTGATGCCCGGGGTGAACACTGCAGCTCTTCCTGGGCTTGGTTGTAGGGGCATCTTGCCCAGTTGTGGCCGTCCTCCTCACATTGGCCACACCAGTTTGCCGGTGGTATGTCTGGGCAGGACCACCAACAATGGTCCTCCTTTCCGCACCAGGAACACCAGGGGAAGAGGCTGGACGGATCCTCCAGCGGTGGCTGCAGCAGCTTACATTTCTTCGGCTGCTGCCTTTGCCGCTGTCTGCTCTTTCCCATTTTTAGAAAAAAAAAAAAAAAAAAAAAACACTGCAGTACTGCTTTGAGCCTCCTGGAGGCACTATATCCCACCTATGACACCAAATGTAGCAAGCTGGCGAGTGGATAGAGGCCCAGAGACAGACTGCAGTTCAAAAAATCCTAATTTTATTATAAATAAACACAAAAATGAAAGGGCACAAAGGCAAAATAAAAATCTTTAAACACAAAAAGAAAGACAACAAAACAAAACTTACAAAATTAAGTTTTCCAGGCTGGGCAATGCCTTCACTGGATTCACAAAAAACACCAACACCAACACCAACACCAACACCAACACCAACACCAACACCAACACCAACCTGCTTCCTCAGCTCCCTCCTCCCAAATCAGAAGCAGAGGCCTCATTTTATGTCGGGTGGCTGGGCGCTGATTGATCGTTAATTAACCTAATCAACTAATCAACCCCAGCCACCTGACCATAATAAACCCAGGCAGGTAGGGGAAATTAACCCCATCCCTGCCAATTTAAAAAGGGCAGAGCTTTGTTCTGCCACAACCCTGTTTACATGGCATGGAATAGCTATTGAAATAGCTATTCTCACTATTACAAATACAACTGGAATCCTGATAGAACAGGACAACCGGAACAGGTGCCCGGATATGGGTGCAGTAATGATAAAAAACCTGCATTATCTCCTCCATTTGCTCTGGAACCGTGGAATTTAATATGTTCCTCAGCACGTCGCAGGTGGCGGGACATGGCTGAGAGGGTGAGCCCCACTGTATCACCTGCTACCTTCCCGAAGGTCCCGGTAGCCAGGATACACATACAGACAGACACTACCAATTGCTCAGACAAGGCATGACTGCGCAGGTTTGTTCTGGCCAGGTCATCATGCAGCATGTGACATAGAGTCAGCATGTCTCGGTCGAGATGATACCTGGACACAACTTGCTCATTACTGAGCTCCTCATATGTGTGCCGGGGCCGATACACCCTTTCAGCATATCTTCACTTATGTCGGGGTTGCTGTTGCTGGGTGTGCCTTGCATCATTCACATCCAAATGTCGATGAAAACGTTGCATGCTACCCACGTTTCCCATTGTTGCCTGTATGTAGTCAGTGCTGGAATGGTAGTGTGCTCCTAATATATGTTAGGGATTTATGTCGAGTGGGACAATGAAAAGCTTGCAGCGTTAGACAAAGGAAGATTCATCTAATATGGCTTTGCAGTTTACAATGCCACACTGGATCCATGTCTTTTCCACATACTAGCTATTACTTTTTTAGATAGAAATAAAATTTTGTTTTCAGAAAAAATAAAAAAAAAAAACACATAATTTGATTATCTTGAGTTTCACTTTTAGTTCTGCATACACAGTAAGTGTTAGTTCGCTAACGTGATGGTTCATTTCAGAATGATGTTTTTAGCTTTGTCTTTTTTCAGGCTATGTGACAGGGTAGCCGAGGGTTAACATCCCCAGACCAGAAAGCTGACAGAAACAACATTGCAGGTATTCGGGTGAAAGGTGTTCTCTTACACCATTTTTATTAAACCCCAAAATAAAATTAATATTTGAACAAAAAACAATGCTCACAGAGCGAAATAAAAGGTTTAACAAGAAAATACAAAACTGACACTTAAAGAAATACTGTGCTGGTCTCCCAGCACAATTAGCACTTGCTTACTGTTCTTTTTACTTTTGCTTTTGTTCTTGATTTTCTCCACCTGCACTCATTCTCTCCCTTTGAACACACACCCGTGAACAAGGAAAGCTGCAGGCGTTTATACCAGTGACCATCTCCAGACTAGCAATAAATTAATCAATGAATCAATCTGGAGATGGTCACCTTCTGCACGGGGCTTTTAGTATTTCCGTGGTCGACAGCAACTCTGTTTATAATTAAGCAGCTGCCGACTGCGCATTTTCATGTGATGTCTGGCAGGGACGAACTCCTAACAAATCATCCCTGCCAGGCCACATACAAACCAACAATAGCAAACAAAACGGCATGCTTTAAACTAAACACAACATACATTCAAATCATGCAAAACAATGCATTTCCTTTTTAAATAATAATACAGCCATGCTGAATAAACACACTATTTACAAGCATGGCTTTGCCTTTGCCATACCCCTCTAATTATGTGCAGGGCTCTCTTCTGTCCTGCAACACAGACACACAAAAGACAAAATATTAGTTATGTAGCTGAAATTGCAGCTAAAAGTTTAATTTAGTCCCATAACTTATCAAGCAGCCTGGCAAATCAGCAGCTACAAGTTGATTATCAACCTGCTTGCATAACTTTCTGAGCTAGTCAGAAACAACCAGTTTTTTCCAGACATCATTTGAATGGATATTTCTTTGAAACCTTATCACCATATAAACTTGTTTTTTCTCCCTCACTGTGCAATTAAGGTCTGAGATAATGTTTGTCTGAGTAGAATGCAATACAAAAATTACAACTTTCTTGTAGAAAATATACATTGAAACGTATCGTAGGACCTGGGATTCTGAGCCCTTAGGTGTAATGTGACTCTGAAAGAGTCTGAAAAGTGATGGGTCACAGGGGGTCTGGATCAATCCATGGATGCAAGATTGTTGTCCTTGTGGCAGTCAGGCCAGTCAACAGGAGTTTGTAGGGGAACAGCTGCATTTGAGACAGATGAGCTCTGTCCTGGATTGTGAATGATCTCCTGCTCAATGCTGATGCTGGTGCTCCCTCTGTGCTCATCATCTTTGACCTAACAGCCTTTTTTGACATCATAGATCATGGCATTCTTATTGATCATCTTCAGAAGTATGCTGGCATCTCTGCAACCTGTCTCTCCTGGATGTCCTCTTACTTATCTGGACGAATGCAGGCTGTTTTCTATGCTGGGATCAGTGGCATTGCAAACCCAGTCACTTGTGGTGTCCCCCAAGGATCTGTTCTCGGGCACTTTCTCTTCAATATCTACATGTTTCCCTTGGGTCACATCCACCAACAGCCTCATGTTTCACTCCTATGTTGATGACACCCAGCGCTACTTAAAACTCAACCCATAGAAGTACTTTTTCCATGCACCAGCTCTCGGCTTGGCTCTATATTAGAATTACAATGCTCAAGTTTAAGCTTGGCAAGTTGGCAAAGGACATTGCAGGATGCCCAAGTAGGTGTAGAATTGCTACGATTTTATAGAGTCGAACGGTCGAACTAGATGACTAGTCGGGATGTAGCACACAAAGAAAGAAAAAATAACAGATCACTTTTTTTATTAAGTAGTTCTCTGATGCATCAGAGATTAATAACCTTACATAAGATCTCCTCTTTACAGAAAACGTTGACTTCTATTTTGATGATTAAAGTGGAGAGAACTGAAGTAAACCTGCAGTTATGTAATAAACAAATGTGTATGTCATTGTAAAACCAACTGGTAGAAAAGACAGGTAGCACTTCAACTATAGTACTACATAGCCATAGCGAAAGCAACAAGGACAACATTACTGTTTAACCGTTGTTTTTTGTAGAATTATTTCACCTATGATCAGAATTATTGATTAATATTCACATTCCTGATTACTTTTATTGTTTTTAACAGATTTGAATCATTAGTTCAGGCAATCTGCTTATGTGTTACAGTAAGCAACTGAAACACTCAAATTCTGTTCTGATGCTACCATGAAAAATAATAATAACATAAATAAATAAAAACTTACCCTAAGAAACTGTCAGTATCGTTCTTTACTCAGACTCATCAGATACATCATTCCTTGGTGTTAGTTCCTTTTCACTTGTTTTTAAATTTACATTAAGGAACACAAGGACATCAACATGATCTGGGTGAATAGTCTTTCACTCGAGGTGCTCATTCAGGGAGTAGCACGATATTTCCTCGCTAAAGCTGCCAGATGGGGATATTGGTCTTTCCTTTTCTTCCACCACAGTAACGGGTTGTGCATTGTTGGAATATGAGGGGTCAACTCGAAGTAATCATTTATTTTGCTGTCATCTGTTGCTGACCGTGGTTTTCTTCCTCTCTTGAAGTGACGCTCAAACATTTCGGCATAGTCCATTTCAATTTTGGACTCTTTCGTTTGAGGCTCCGTGTCCGCGGCAGCACTTTCTGAGGCGTCTCCATCACAGGGCCTGCAAATGGCAGCAGCAGAATCACGGGATTTTGACTGGTTCAGATTCAAAAGCAATTCTGAAAGATGGTGTTTGACTGCCTCTCTCACATCATTCTATAGAAACTGCAGGTGCTTGATGGGAAGTGTTTCTGCAAGTCCTTGTTGATCCATTCTCAATAGTTTTGTTAGTTGCTTACTGATGTCTGCCTTAAAGGCTTGTGTAGCTCCCATGTCACTGTCTGTTGGCTTGAGTAAGAAGAAAGCTGATCAATTGGCTAAACAGCAAGACGTTCTTAAAAAATCAGCCACTGTATCAGAGAAAGATATGAATGTATCCTACCTGGTTACAATGCATATTACAAAAAACAAAAACTGCACAACTGACTGTTGTCAGTATGTTTGCAATGCTGGATGTTGAATTGAAAATTAAAACTGGTATTCAGTATGTTGCAACATAATTTTAAATTTATATTCTAAGTGGAGGTAAAGGAAACAATCTACACATGTATTCTGGTCTCAAATGCACGGTTTATTTTACAAGAACGAGCAGTTCAATAAAATAAATGCAACAGTGGCGGGTCGTCAGCCGAGGCAAGTGGGCAAGGCCTCTCCAATAATTCACACAGTCCACAGAGAGCTAGTGACATTATTTAAAACTAATTTTACCAGTAGCAAAAGAACAATGGCAAAAATCTGGAACAATGTAGTGCTGAAAGCTCTTTGATTGAAACAGAGTTCAAAGGTTCTGTCTGACTGTTCAGAGTTGTTTTACAGCTTTCTCAGTACAATCTACGCAGAAAACACACTTTTCAACTGTACCAGTGCATTTGCCACAGACTGCCTTTTCACAACGGGTGCAGACATCAAACATTCTCTTTTTATTGCATTTAGCAACATGGCATTGTCTTTTATTCTGTGTGCCAGTGGGCTCAGAGCTGGCTGAAGGTTGAGGGGCATTTGCCACCAGCTTTTGTGTCTCTTATCAAAATGTTTCTGCCGTAGCTGCAGGGCTAGCTGCAAAATTATGTCCCTTTGAGCGATTGTGTTGCCAGTGCACTCCCTGTACAGAACAAAAGACAGGTCCAAAACATTATAAAAAACAGCCACAGCTCCTGCAATTACCACCTTTGACAGAATACAGCCATGCCATTTGATCCAGTATATCCACACCGTACTTCGTTGCGTTGTAAAATACAATGGTCTCTAGCATTCGTTTAGCATCAGTCCCGATGGGCACTGATTTATGCAGAGAGCTTAGAATTTGTTATTTTATTTTTTTACGCCTGTACACACACTGAGGTGCACAGTTGTTCTGCCTTAGGAGTGGAGTGGAGTGCCGGGAGGCACGCACGTCTTGAACTGTTGGTTGTAACTCTATTCATAGGACAGGCAGACGACAAAAAAGTAGCATAGCTGTATCACTCTGTATTGTGATTCAATTTGTATATTTTCTGACAACTAATAATAATAATAATAATAATAATAATAATAATAATAATAATAATAATAATAATAATAATAATAATAATAATAATAATAATATAAGATTTGTAGAATGACTTTCATTAGTGTTTCAGCACTCGACAGGAGTATATATACGTTTTTTCACAATGACTTTAATTTTATTATAAAGCCCAGACTAAATTGTCGGCTATATTGTATTCATTTCAATATGCCGCATAAACTGCCGGTCTGGTGGTTGCAGAAGCAAGTGCTTATAACTTATTTGTTTTTACGATTCTGCAGCTGAAACACCGTATGGGTTTTTAGTTCAAATATTTAGTAACACTTAAAAACAGACATGCACGAGATATTCACATAAGCAGAGATATTTAAATTTGATTTGCAAAAGCAGTTCAAAAAGCGGTTATGGCGGTGCTAGTGTTAATAAACAGCACCTTAATAGAAAGTATTAGCAAGATACATGTATAAAAATGTGTTATTTTATTACGTGAAGGACCTTACAATACTTCAAGAACGTTTTGTTGAAAAATACTGATGTTTGGGCAAATTAGAAGACATTGTTTCACCTAAGTGATTGCAATGACATAATACATGTTTATTCTCAGGGTCTTTATAAGCAATAATGAACAATACTATCAATCATTTTCTCAAAATAAATATTTATTTTATAATAAATAGTATCTCTGAGGGTTCTGAATTCTGGGATGGGATTTATAAAGCACACGCAATGGCATAAACACGCAATTAAATCGTGATATGTGGGGGCAATGTCTCTGTGCGCTTTAGCTCTTGATGCATGTGTAATTCTGTATATGCATATGCAATTCCAATCGATCTGATTGAGATCAGTCGATTGAATGGAATATTATCAAATGGTTACCTATTGGACTATTCATATGGGCTGATGTTTGTTTGATAACATCCCATTCAATTGACTGATCTCAATCATCATAATTCTTGGGTGTTTTTGAACAAAACTGCTAAAATTGGGAGGGGATTTAGCAAATGAGGTCTTATTAAATATTCTGTATAATTTATTAAAGCTGCTGGTAATTGCGGGCCTCGTATTTGTGTGATTATTTTAAGAACTATGAAAAGCAGGCGTTAATTTGCCACAGTCAGACAGTAGGCTATATAAAAGCAAGGTGATGTGGGAGACTTGTCTGCAGCAAGAAGGAGACATTGTTTTCAAAGACAAAGAAACATTTAATAACATTTTGCAAAGAGCTATGATTCAGGCAGTATTGATAAATTAGAGTTGGAAAGAAAACAGTAAAAAAAAGGACAGAGGCAGTATTGATAAATTAGAGTTGGAAAGAAAACAGTAAAAAAAAGGACAGAGGGACAGGTGAGGCAGTTAGTTTGTAGCTAGAGCAAATACAGTGTTAAACTGAAGACTGTTCATATGCAGCTGTACTGTTGCTGAACATATTGCTGTACAACAATGGAAGGATTTTCCACCTGTTTGACTGCCATGGATGTAAGTAAATAAAACGTATTATTTGAAATACGTTTGAAAAGTCCATATGCCTGTGTGACAGGGTGCTCATGTCACTTGTGTGGGTAGCTGCTGATTAAGCAATACAGAGAGACAACTAGGAGTGGAGTTGAAATGCTGATACAGGAGTGCAGGTTTTATTAATACAAGAAGAAACTAAAGGCGGTCATGTGACGTTACCAGCCATAGTAACGCACAGAGGACACATACAGCAAGCTGTACAAAAAATCAAAATACAGTATAAAAACTACAAATAAAAGGTGTCACACAGGATGAGCGCTAGGCTTGTAAACGAGGCGTCCCGCTCCAGGAACCAGCTACTCTACGTAACACTCGCTATACATCACATGGGATCACCATCCCCTAAACTAACCTATTTGTGAGCCGGTATTCATACGACAACTCCTGCTGCTTCATGACGCCTTGGCTGGGCATTGCCTTCACAAGCAGCGCTTGCAGTTTCAGGGTTGCATAGATGTCATTCCTGCAGAGCGGACCCTCTCCTTCCGAATAAATGCAGCACCACTCTAGCATGACGTTGCAGTCGCCTCAAGCCATCTCCCGCAGATGTTTTTAAACTGATGGACACTCGGTCAAGACCCGCCCACCTGCTAATTGAGCACAGCCAATCAACCATGCCCTTACCCTCAACCAAGCCTAGCAGGAAGCAAGTTTCAATCGAGCGCCTGTCTGTAAACAGCCTTGTTGTTTATTTTATGCATGATGTCATTCCACACTTCATTTCTTTCTCCCATAGAGCATTGTAAGTTTGTCAGTGCCAAAGAGTTTCATTCCAATTATATGCTCGGAACAACTTGTCTGTAAACGCCTTCTGCAACCTTCTAATAATCTGGTGGGCTCTTATGCTTAGATAATGCATGGAAATGCTTCAGTGTGATTTGTCCAAACATCTGCACCAATGTGCTGTACAATGCTGTATAATTAATCGGAGAGGGAAATAATGGAAACCAAGCTTCAGCTGTCCTCAAAAAACCTAAAGGAAAATAGTAGACAACAATAATATTTCAGAAATATCCACACCATTTCTTCCTGCTGCTGGCAAAGTATGCATTTACCTCTTTGCAACTGCTTCTTTTGGTTATTTAGAACGTTGGCATTTAGTGTGGCAAATAATCTGGTGGGCTGCACTTCTCAATTTCACATATATGAGTCCCACCACTTCTGAATTTAAAATATTTGAGAAGCACTTTGGCACTTATCATTGACTATCTGCCTGTTTTCTCCTCCAAACTATCAGCTGCATTTTTGTAACTTTCTAGTTGTTATTTTGTTGTCCCAGCAGCAGCAGCAAGGTTTATGTCACAGCAGACCATAGACTGCAACTCCCAGAGTGCATTACAAAACAACTGCAACTCCCTGAGTGTATTGCAAAACAGAGCGGGAGAATTTATTTTGAATGTTCCAGGTCAAGTCACTATTCAACAAGATTTTAAACTAGTTAAAAAGTTATGGCACTGGTGTGAAAAGAAAGAGTACAGAGGAAAATTCACTGGAAAGTTTAATACTAATTCTGAGATCGTCTTAACGTTAGATGATTTAGAAAAGAGTGCTTCAGAAAGCCCTCAGGACAGCTGTGGTGCCGTCCAAGCTGATTACACTCAGGATTTGGTTGTGACAAATCCACCAGACTGCTGAACAACTGAGCAAATGCAGTATTTCTGCAGCACAAACGAATGGCTTCTGGTAAAGAACAAGCATATGGGCTGCTTAACGTGCAAGTCCTTAGTCACTGGGACAGCACAAGTCACAAGGGCTGAGGCTGTCTACAGAATGGGGTAAGTGCTCTGTGACATATTATGGAACTGACAAATCAAAACAATAGGCCTCCTTAAGAAAGAAAATTAATGAGAATAAACATTTAACTACTCATGTGAGAGCTGAGAAAATCTTAAAAAGTACGAAACTGGAAAGCATGGAAAACCATGCCTAGTCGATGTATAAGGTGGAGCTGGAAACAATATGCAGAGTACTCCCTACCACCTACAAATTAGGCAAATATGGAAGGCAATTTGTAGATATGTCTGTCGATGTGGATTTGCAGGAGTTGAACAGTATTAAAATGGGCAGAGTTCTTCACACAAACAAGTCGTGTGCTGATATTACTGATCACATTGCAGCAGAAATGAGAAAAAAAACTGGTAACTGATATCTGCAAAACAAAAGAAAAATGTGAATATTAATTGATGAATCCACCACCTTAAGTGGTAAGTCTGTTCTTGTTTTGTGCTTGCAGTCAGCAATAGTGGGAGAAGTAAATCCTTAGACTTTTTTCTTTGACCTGCTTGAGCTTGAGGGGACTACCGCCAATTCTGTTGTGGCTGCGTTGCTGGAGTGTTTACACAGACGTGGTTTCAGTGATGATTTTTTGCTTCAATGTCTGATTTCTTTTGCCTGTGATGGTGCATCAGTAAAGCTGGGGAAGAGGGCTGGAGTTGCAACTCAGCTCTGCAGTCAATACCAGAATTTGTTTGTGTAGCATTGTTCTAATCACCGCATAGACCTGACCGTCTGAGACGTAATTAAAGAAGTAACAGGTCTGAATCACTTTCAGATTTTTTTTTTTTTGACAAACTACTTATTGTGCCATGCCTCTCCAAGAAAATCAAAGAGAACTGAGTCAATGTGCAAAAGAAACCAGACCACGTTTATTAGCCATTGGCTGCGTTCTGTCAATCCGCTGGGTGGCATCCAGTAAATGAAGTGTGAAAGCAGTGTGGGAGAATTATCAAGCACTCCATGAGCACTTTTAGAAAGCTTCCAGTGACTCAAACAGAGATTTGAGAGAGAGAGAGCAAAGCATGCTGGACTGGAGAGTGCCCTCAGATCACCTTCCTTTGTTCACAATCTGGGGGTTATGTTTGATGTTTTGGTTGAATTAAGTGATCTTTCTCTCCACTTTCAACAACGTTAGACAACCCTTCTCTAAGCAGACAAACTGTTGGCTTGACAAATCAGAGTTTTTGTGTCAATGGTGAACACTCCTGAACCCCACACAGAGGAAGCAAACAAAGCCTGCAATCATTTAGATTTTAATGGGGTTGAGTTGAACAAGCACAGTAAAGTTGAGCAAATTAACTCAAGTCAGTTTTACAGGAGTTTGGCAGACAATCTTAGAAATATGAACAAAAATATAAACGCAACATGCAACAATTTCAAAGATTTTACTGAGTTACAGTTCATATAAGGAAATCAGTCAATTGAAATAAATTCATTAGGCCCTAATCTATGGATTTCACAAGACTGGGAATACAGATATGGATCCGTTGGTCTTAAAAAAAAGATAGGGGTGTTGATTAGAAAACCAGTCAGTATCTGGTGTGACCACCATTTGCCTCATGCAGCGCAACACTTCTCCTTCGCATAGAGTTGATCAGGCTGTTGATTGTGGCCTGTGGAATGTTGTCCCACTCCTCTTCAAATGGCTGTGAGAAGTTGCTGGATATTGGCGGGAACTGGAACACGCTGTCATACACGTCAATCCACAGTATCCCAAACATGCTCAGTAGGTGACATGTCTGATGAGTATGCAGGCCATGGAAGAACTGGGACATTTTCATCTTCCAGGAATTGTGTACAGATCCTTGCGACATGGGGCTGTGCATTATCATGCTGAAACAAGAGGTGATGGCGGCGGATGAATGGCACGACAATGGGCCTCAGGATCTCGTCACAGTATATCTGTACATTCAAATTGCCATTGATAAAATGCAATTGTGTTCATTTTCCAAAGCTTATACCTGCCCATACCATAACCCCACCGCCCCCACAGGACACTCTGTTCACAACGTTGACATTAGCAAACCGCTCGTCCACACGACGCCATACACGTTGTCTGCCATCTGCCTGGTACAGTTGAAACCGGAATTCATCAGTGAAGAGCACAATTCTCCAATGTGCCAGTGGCCATGAAGGTGAGCATTTGCCCACTGAAGTCAGTTACGACGCCGAACTGCAGTCAGGTCAAGACCCTGATGAGGACGATGAGCATGCAGATGAGCTTCCCTGAGACAGTTTCTGACAGTTTGTGCAGAAATTCTTTGGTTGTGCAAACCCACAGTTTCATCAGCTGCCCGGGTGGCTGGTCTCAGACGATCCCGCAGGTGAAGATGCCGGATGTGGAGGTCCTGAGCTGGCATGCTTACACGTGGTCTGCGGTTGTGAGGCCGGTTGGACATACTGCCAAATTCTCTAAAACAACGTTGTAGGCAGCTTATGGTAGAGAAATGAACATTCAATTCTCTGGCAGCATCTCTGGTGGACATTCTTGCAGTCAGCATGCCAATTGCACGCTCCCTCAAAACTTGAAACATCTGTGGCATTGTGCTGTGTGACACAACTGCACGTTTTAGAGTGACCTTTTGTTGTCCACAGCACAAGGTGCACCTGTGTAATGATCATGCTGTTTAATCAGCTTCTTGATATGCCACACCTGTCAGGTGGATGGATTATCTCGGCAAAGGAAAAATGCTCACTAACAGGGATGTAAACATATTTGTGCACAAAATTTGAGAGAAATAAGCTTTTTGTGCGTATGGAAAATTTTTGGGATCTTTTATTTCAGCTGATGAAACATGGGACCAACACTTTACATGTTGCGTTTATATTTTTGTTTAGTGTAAATATGGTTTTTATATCAAGTCCCTCCTCCACGGTATTAGGGGAGAAAATTTGAATACATTTTCATGGATTACCCTTATTAATTGCATATAAATGACTCACGCGGTATCTTGTTCCAAGCGATTCATTTCATGTGCAAAGTCATTTGCCTCTGGTTAGTGAATACAGTATAGCAGGTGTACAAAGCACACAGTAACAGGCTTACTGCGTTGTAAACTTGGTACCGCTGTTTAGTGCATGAGGCCCTACAATTTCTAATTTAAAAAATGTTAATGAAGGCCTGCTGAGTTGTGACAAGTTGCTTTCAAAGACACCAAAGCAATGGGCGGCAGATGCAGAAAATTACGATCTGACGCAATTTCCATGATGTTAGTTTAACATGCCAACACACACTGCATAAAATAGGAGGATGAATTGTCTGTAGTCATCTAAATCAATCATAAGAATTGTACATATAATTGCCTTATTCATTTACTTATTAATGCAGATTTTTAACAAGCGGTTTAGATCAAAGATACTTATAAATACTGTACTGTGCAAGCAATGTCACTGGTGCATTCACAGTCTAGTTTAACCCAGAGCAGAAATGTCATGTTAGATTAAGAGCAGGCACAGGGGAGTGAAAACTAGTGACCGTGGTGGCTCCATCATTCTCATATAAAGACACAAACAACGTGATTTGTCAACAGAAGCTGGAGTCTAAATGGATGTTTTTCAGAAAATTCACAAAGGGACAGTAAAGAAATTGGAAAAAAGGGATTTGTTCCAACTAGCTCCTTAATTACTTATACCACAATTGGTATGGTGTAAAGTACTTTGGTGTATTGGACCCTGGGTTTCAGTGCTCAAGTCTGCCACCCCCCCCCCCCCCCCCCCCCAAAAAAAAAAGATTCAAATAGATTCAAATAAATGTTTACTTAATGAAATCTGTCTGCTAAAACAGTATCTCATTTATAGTAACTCGTTATACTAGCATCTACAATGTCACTGCAGCAACATGGAGAACAACAAAGAAGGCCTTCTAATCAGTTAGATTAGCAAGCATTGGTAAAATCAACTCTATATTATACGGTGCAGAACTAATTTATTTTAACGTTTTGTTTTGTTCATGGACTTTGCGATATGGAACCATATTGTTACAGAATTTATAAAGAGTTTGGCATGAACAATTTTGGCGGTTAATTAAACCTTTGAGAACAGGGATAGTGTTAACACTACAAAAAAAAGCAGTTCATTTTGATGACTTACAGGGCCACCGTACTTTGCAGTATTATCATGACATACCGCGAGTCCAAGACCGCTCTGACATCACTGAGGGAGCAATTACTATTCCAGCAATTACAGTGACTGCCCATAACAGCGCTATGACATCACCGCGACTGACATTACAGCACAGACCATTACAGCAACTGCCCATAACAGCTCTACGACATCACCACGCCGAACTACAATTCAATTCCCAGAAGAAGTTCACAAACGCCTCACTTACCAGGAATTCCCCCTCAGTATGTAGGTTTTAATATGCCCTAGCAGTGCCAGCGAGACTCGTATTGCATAAACGCAAAGCAGGTGCATTCCAGGGTTTACTGCCGGCTCCCCATCCCATTTCTCAGATCGTCCATTTCTCAAGGAAGAAATAAGCAATGGTTGTTGTTACCACTATTTTGGCCCCAAAATTGCCTTTGGTGTTTTTCTTTTGTCAGCCACCACCACAATACGTAGAAATGTCCGTTTGCCTGTTTGGCAGGGCACCTAAAAATGTAATCCTGTAAGCCCCTAGAGAATAGATGTATACTGTGTGTTTGTGCGTATACAATGGTCGTCCAAAGTTTACAAACCCTAATTTATAGAAGTGTAACACCCTAAATTTTATGTTGAATACATGTATATAGTATGTTCCTATAAACACCCCTACTTATTTATGGTACATATATGTAGATGGTACATTCCTAAAATCACCCTATTCTTCTGTTTTCTAATATTGAAAAAAAAAAAAAGTTCCAAAACAAAAAACTTTCAGTTCAGCTTGTTACAGTTACGCTGCTTTGTTTGTGAATAAATATATTTTCAAAGAAACAAGAAATCACCATTTAATGTGTGTAACAGAAGCATACATTGGGATACCTTTGACAAACAAATTAGGATATTGGCCAATTGGAATATACACTGACCCTTGAGGATGGAAGACTCACTCAAATAAACATATGAATGCACAATAAAATAATAATAATAATAATAATAATAATAATAATAATAATAATAATAATAATAATAATAATAATAATTGGCCCCCAATCCTAGATGCCCCGGGGGTTTTTCACTTGTTGCAGACATGATAGTGAGCAACATGTTTACTATATATCGTATATTGATATATAATTCATATACATATATATAAAATAATAACAAAAAAAACAATATATTATATAATACAGATATCAAAAACATGTGCTGACTATCATTCTAAAAAGAGTGACGGAACAAACAAACAAAAAAATCGATATGCAGTCCAACTACAAACAAAATGCTAGTGGAAACACACTTATTGCATGGAGCTTTTACTTAACATATTTACCAGTCTAGTTTTGATGCAGCTGTAGGGGAACAGTGAAAAAAAAAACTATAGTCATGGACTGTGCTGGGAAACCTCCCAAAGCTGTCCTAGCTCCATCTGCGCACACCGTGACGTGAGGCGCAGATTCCCAATTGCAATGCAGACTTCTTTGATTAACCCGAATGCAGCGACTGACCGACCGTTTACAATGAATAGTTCTCCTATACGAATGCACGATAGCTGCGTTCTTTTACGATAATGGTGAGCTAACTTTGTGGTTAAACCCGCTCTGACTGTGTCATGTGTCCGAGTTCCTGGTAAGTGAAGTTTTTTGTGAGCTTTTGAATCTTCTTGGAATTTTAGTTTGGCGCGGTGATGTCATAGCGCTGTTATGGGCAGTCGTTGTAATGGTCGTTATAATGACTTGAAACTCATATTATTGGATAGGAGAGGGACTGACATTTACTTCCTGATCTTTTTGTGTGACAAAATCAACATCACAAGAACTTGCTGAGAGCAAATAAAAAGGGGAAACATTGTAAATCTGCTGTATTTGACTTATATTAGAAGATTTATCCAGAAAAAAGTGAATATAAGCAGATACTATCAGGTACATTTTTTTCCTTATTACTGATAATAATAGAATGAATAACTATTATTTTATTGGCCAAACATCAACATTTTTCAACAAAACTTTCAGGAAGGTCCCTCGGGTCATAGTTGCCAATTATTTTATTATTTTCTTCCAATTTGGCATATCCAATTATTTTGAGGCTCAGCTCACCGCTACTACCCCCGCGCTGACAAGGAAATGGCAAAGACGAATAGTGTGTTTTTATACATTTTTCTCTATGAAGAATACATAAAAATACTTAACTTAAATAAATACATAAATAAATAAATAAATAATGTTTTGTTGAAAAAAACAGTGAAAAGTTTGTATGATTTCTGGAGTATTTCATAATGTTCCCCAGATAGTTCCAAGATGCTAGTGTAAAAAACAGATGTTTTGTGTTTTTTTTTTAATAGCAAGGGAGTCAACTACAGCCTGGTCCTGGGGGAGCATCCCACTGAAAAATGCTTGGTCCTGAAAAAAAACAGCCCTGCTATTGCTATTGCTATGCTAATCACTGCTATTCTCCGATGCACTTTGACATGATCTGACACATTATTCCCTTGTCCAGCACTTCTTTCCCTGTTCTGCATACCAGTCTGCCAGAGGTATATGCACTGCATGAAACAAAAGTGAAAGAATATCTAGATGGATTTATCTTTTAAATCATTGACAATTTGACTGTAATATCATCTGTAGTGAATGCACATCTTGGCCTTTAACTCACAAGTATTTCCTGCACAACTCAAGTCATAACTCAGATAACTCGGAAAAAGCATGGAAATGCCTTCTTTTTCACCAACTCGAGTTGTCCATCAGCTCGAGTTCTGAGAGAATTCAGACTAATTTGATCGAACTCAAGTCAACCTGAGTTGGCTGTCCATGGAAACGAGGTATAAGTTCAAGGGTTCCCAAACTTACTTTGCGCAAGGCCATATATATATATATATATATATATATATATATATATATATATATATATATATATATATATATATATACATAGTGGTTTGCAGAAATATTCACCCCCTACCAATAATGTCACATTTTTTCTATTCAAAGCTCTTGTGGTTAAACTGAACACTGTTATATCAGGAAGAAGTTAAATGTCAGCAAAACTTGCAAAAAAAAATGTACAAAATGAAATGTAATGGTTGCATAAGTATTCAGCCCCTTAAGTCGGTACTTGGTAGAAACACCTTTTGCAGTAATTACTGCTATGAGTCTTTTTTGGCTAGGTCTCTACTAGCTTTGCACAGTAGCATGGTGAAATGTTTGCTCATTCTTCACGGGAAAATTGCTCCAGTTCTGATAAATTTGTTGGACATTGTTCCAGAATCTCCGGAAACTTTCAGGCAGGTCAGGGTTTTTTTTTTTAACTCACCTGTCTAAACTGCAATGTATTTGACATGTAAAGTGAAAATGAATTACTTGAGCAGTTTAGTAAATGTATTTAGTTGTTTAACTGTGGTGGTGATTCTACCTGAAGAGCCTCGCAACAATGATTAATCGTATTGCTTGAATTTTTTTATACAGTAAACAATATCTATCAAAATAGTACAACACTATTATTATAGCTCATTTATCACTCACTTGCACTCTTTTATTTAATCTTGTGACAGCAGGTAAAGTTTCTATTTTTTTTTTTTTTTTCTTGCTTCACAAAGTCCCACCCAGTCAGTAACTCAGAAAGTCAATCAGCTGCTGTATAGGTCTGATTGATGTAAACGATCGTCGCAGGCATGTAAATGCTTTTGGTAATAACCAACTTTGCACAATTCACACTCACTTTAATGAATACATTGCAGTTCAGAGAGGTGAGTTGCAAAACCTGACTTTCCTTAGTGTTCCGAGATTCTGGAGCTTTTTGGCAACCCTGCTCTCAGATCAGGTGACACAGGTTTAGACGTCATTAAACAGCATAGAGGGTTATGGCAAAGATGCAGCTCTCCTTTCTTGTATTTTGAAGTTTCTGTTGTGGTGGGAGAGGGCTTGGTATTGGGGTTTGGTATTCAGCCGAATCTCAAAAATTCGGTTAATCCTATATATATATATATATATATATATATATATATATATATATATATATATATATATATATATATATATATATATATATATATATATATATATATAATGCAAAAAAAAATGGAAACATCTGGGTAAATGAGGGACACCAAGTATATTGAAAGCAACAGCTTCCATACAAGTGTGGCTCATGCGTTGATTAAGCAAATAACATCCCAGCATGCTTAGGGTCTCTTATAAAAAAAACTGCTGGACAGACCTGGTTGCCTATAATCATCGCTAGCATGGCTGCAAGAGGAGACCTCAGTTTCTTTGAAAGAGGGGTGATTGTTGGGGAGCAGGAGCTTCAGTGACCAAGATAGCTTAACTTTCTGATGTTTCACCAGCAACGGCGTCTAAGCTGATGTCGGCATGGAACTCTGAGGGAAAGACATCATCAGCAAAGGGCAACAGTGAACGGGAGCACATACTCCAGGATCATGATATCTGTACATTAATTTGAATTGTAAGGCAAAACAGGCGAGCAACTGCAGATCAATTGACTGCAAATTTCAACCTGGGGTGCAAGCAGCCAGTTTCATCAAAAACGGTCTGCTGAGAACTCCACAGAGCGGGATACCATGGTCGGGTTGCAGTGCACAAATCACTCATCACACCTGGCAATGCACGTTTGCGAGTCCAATGGTACAAAGAGCACAGGCAATGGACTACCGAGCAGTGGAGAATTGTGATATGGTCAGATAAATCATCCTTCACCATGTTCTCGACAAATGGTACACGTGTGGTGACAACCTAAATAACTCTACAGCCCTTAGTGCTTGGTTCCAACAGTGAAGAGTTCTGCTGGTTCAGTAATGTTTTGGGGCACATTTTCTTGGCATGGTTTGGGTGCACTCATTCCGTTAGAAAGCAAGGTCAATGCTAATCTCTAGTTAATGGTACTGAGTGATCATCTTCACCCCATGTTGCAGCATTTCTTTTTTGTCGGGGGGGGGGGGGGGTCTTCCAGGATGATAATGCCTCCATCCACAGAGCACATGTGGTCACCCAATGGTTTGATGAGCATGACACTCATGTTATCCGTATGTCATGGTCTTCTCAGTCACCAGATCTGAACCCAATCGAATATTTATGGGATATTCTGGAATGACGTCCAGTTCATCCCATACAAGTTCTGTGAGATTGAGGTCTGGAGACTGGGCAGGCCAGGTCATTAGATTGAGTTGTCCTTCACTTTCCTTCTTCATCAGACAGTTCTTGTACAACTTTGAGGTGTATTTCGGGACATTATCTTGCTGAAGAATGAAGGAATGCCCAACTAGCCATAATCCTGATGGAATGGCATGCCTCTGAAGTATGCTGTGCTAGCCATGCTGATTGAGCTTGCCATGGACTTGGTAAAGATCACCAACTTTGTCACCAGCAAAGCAAACCCAGACCATGACACTGCCTCCTCCATGCTTGACAGTGGGAACCACACATGCAGAACTCATGCACTCACCCTCTCTTTGTCTTACAGATACTTAGAAATTGGACCCAAATATTTCAAATTTTGACTCAGCGGTCCATAACACTGACTTCCTCTCCTCAAATGTCCAGTTGCTGTGTTTTTTGGCCCAGGCAATTCTCTTCCTCTTATTCTGCACTCTTAACAATGGTTTCTTTGCAGCAATTCTTCCATTTAGGCCAGCTTCACGCTATCTCCTCTGAACAGTTGGTGTTGAGACATCTGTACTTCTTGTAGCATTTAGCTGAGCTTGTATTTCAGGGGTAGTTAATCACTGGCTTCGCAGACTTGTGACTCGAATGAACTTGTTCTCTGATTCTGAGGTCACCCTTGGCCTGCCTGACCTTGTTCGGTTCTCATGAGTGCCAGTTTCTTCAAATCGTTTGATGGTCTTGGCCACAGCAGTTACAGACACTTACAAAGTTCTTGGGATTTGTCTTAAAGATTGACCTTAATTTCTTAAAGTAATTACAGACTGTCGTTTTTCTTTGCTTAATTGAGCGTATTTTGTCATTTTCTTCTTCCTTTCATTCAGAAATGACAAACTTGTGCCTATGCTACCTATATTTATAGTAATCATGGACCCTCACCTGTTAACAATAATTGGTGACAAAAGGTTAATTAGGTAACATGCTAGTTAACTCAGAGAACATGTAACAAAGACACTTTTATACTTAGGCCAGTGTTCTAACACCGTGTTATACACATTTCAGAATTTTAACTGACTTGGGCTTCAGAATGAAATCCCCTTGCTTTGTGTGACCATTTCATTGAAATTGATAAGATTTACATTTTCATTTAAAAAGTTCATTTTTGAATGTAATTCACTAATGATTACACCGTGTAACAATTTTTTAAAAAAAAATGGTTGGTTCCTGGGTAGTAAGTGTTATTTCCTAATTGCTTATGCCTCAAAAGTATAGAAAATGGCTATTATTCCCCACAAACTTTGCTTTTTTGACCAGGACAGTGATATTTTAAAATGTATCTATTTTCCAGAACATTCCAGATAGATTCAGTGCTGAGAAAACTTGAAGTAACTTCAAAAACTTTCTAGAACTTTCCAGTAATATAAATAGTAATATAAATACAGGGGCCTTAAGCCCACCAGTTCAGTTTAGTTCCAGCTGCCTCAACGGATACATATCTGCATTTTTCTGAGATGGCATCAAGAGTTTGCAAACATCCGTCAGACACATTTTGCTATGTCCGCGGCCAATTTATCAAGACAAGAGTGAAAAAGTACTCTGTGGAAGGATCTGCTAAGATGTGTGAGGCCTACAAGGCACATTTCGGCATGCCTGTCGGGGATCAAGACGAACCCTGGGCACCTCATTTCACCTGCGAGCACTGCAAAAAAATCTCTGGAAGGTAAGATGGACAATTGTTGCTCGGAATTTTATGTTATAAAATTTGTTAAAATGTTTAAAATTGTAAAAGTTTTTAATTTTAAAATGTTTTACAATTTTCAATGTTATTGAAAAAATATATCATATATGAAAAATGTTGCGAGAATCTCTTACACATTAGTCATGGGTGAAATAAATGTATTTTTGTAGGATGGTGCAGAGGGGAAAAGAGAACCATGAAGTTCGCTATCCCGAGAATTTGTCGGGAACCCACTGACCACTCAAGCAACTGCTACTTCTGCAGGTGGACCCTTCCAAACGTCAGACTGGCAAGAATGCACCTGCTATCATGTATCCGGACCTTCCTTCATCCATCGCCCCGGTGCCACACTGCCATGAGCTCCCTGTACCCACTCCTCCGAAGAGCAGTCGTCTTTAGAAGAGAGCAGCAAGTCAGAGAGTGAGGAAGACGTTGTAGATCCAGATGACAATTTCAGAGGTGGAGCTGAGGAGAGAAACCCATACTACCCCAAGCAAAAAGACCTCAACAACTTGATTAGAGATCTTGATCTCACCAAGTCCAATGCCGAACTTTTGACGTCTAGGCTCAAGCAATGGAACTTGTTGGATGAACGTGTGCAAGTCGCAGATCAGAGGAAGTGTCACCAACCTTTTTCCAGCTTCTTCACCCGTCAAGATGGGCACAATGTGACCAGTCTGTTTGAGGCAATCGGAATCGCCTGTAACCAAAATGAGTGGCGCCTCTTCATTGACAGCTCACCCAGGAGCCTCAAAGCCGTGCTGCTCCATAATGGTAACAAGTACCCGTCTCTTCCCCTGGCTCACCTCGTGCACCTCAAAGAGGATTACAGCAGCATCAACACCTTGCTGGACACCTTGAAGTATGATGAGTATGGCTGGGAGGTCATAGGAGACTTCAAAATGGTGGCATTCCTGATGGGTCTCCAAGGCGGTTTTACCAAGTTTCCCTGCTATCTTTGCCTTTGGGACAGCAGGGACACCAAGGCGCACTACCACAGGCGGGACTGGTCACAGCGGACCGAGTTCTCTGTGGGGAGGAACAACGTCAAGTGGGAGCCACTGGTGGACCCCCGGAAGGTGCTGATGCCACCACTGCACATCAAATTGGGCCTTATGAAACAATTTGTCAGAGCTCTAGATAAGGAGTTGGCAGCCTTCAAGTACCTTCAAGATTTCTTCCCAAAGCTGTTGTCTTTGTCGGACCACAGATAAAGAAGATCCTGGAGTGAATTGAATTCCCCAAGAAGCTCACTAGTAAGGAGAAAGCGGCTTGGAACAGCTTTGTCGCAGTGGTTCAGGGCTTCCTGGGCAATCACAAGGCCGAAAACTATGTGGAGCTGGTTGAGACTCTGGTGAAGAACTACGGCACAATGGGCTGTAGGATGTCCCTCAAAGTCCATATCCTTGATGCTAATCTTGATAAATTCAAGGAGAATATGGGAGCGTACTCGGAGGAGCAAGGCGAGTGCTTCCACCAGGATATACTGGACTTTGAACGCCACTACCAAGGACAGTATAACGAGAACATGATGGGAGACTACATTTGGGGGCTGATTTGTGAAAGTGATTTTCAGTATAATCGTAAATCTTGAAAAACCACTCATTTCTAAATCTTTTGTATTCATTTTTGTATTACTTTAGTATAAATACATGTTAATTTGGATTCATATATTGTTTTTTTCTGACTTTATGTGAACGAAAAGACACAAATTCACCCTTTTTCTCATTGAAAATAGGTAAATTTCAAAATGTCACTGTCCTGGTCACAAAAGCAAACTTTGTGGGGAATAATAGCCATTTTCTATGCTTTTGAGGCATAAGCAATTAGGAAATAACACTTACTACCCAGGAACAAAAATTGTGTTACATAGTGTTATCAGCTTATATTAGTACACGTCATAAAATGAAATATTAAGTGTTTATAGACAAGTTTATACAGATAAAAGCATAGATAATCGTGAAAAACCTGGTTTTAAGCAGGTGTACTCAAACTTTTGACTGGTACGCTATATGTGAGGGATTGGTCAAGTAAAGGAACAAAATGTGAAAGGAGAATGTACACCAACTGGATGGTAAACAAATACATTGAATAATATAACATGCTTGGGATTAAAACTAAAGATGGTTTAATTGATAAACTACTAATTGATAATGGTGTGTTAAATATGAGACTAAAATTAATTAAGTCTCGTTTAAATAAACAAGTCTTGTTTGAATGAGACCGTACCTGGGGGACATGAGGACCCAGTAGTGGTTACTGGAGCCAGGACCAACTCCAGGTTTAGTCAATAGACTAACTATAGTATTAATTAGTTAGGTTGAAAAGGGTGTGAGTATGTGTGTTTCGTGTGGGTGATAGGAGTTTGGTTGAGAGAGTTGGAGAAGTATTGTGAAACTGGAAAACAAACTATTGAAAAGATATTTGGATTACAATTTGGATTGAGATTTGGTTTTGGTGATGAGGTAACAGGCTTAGCCTGCCTTGTTATTAGTTAGAAACAACAACTGTTTAGATAGGGCCCGAGATCGGGTTAGGTTTTGTTTTGTTTATTTTCTTTTTGTTGTAAGTAAGAAACACGCTACAGCGTTTCCTGGCATTCTGTGTCTAAAGTGTTTATTTGGAGATGAAAAATGTGTGACCAGAGGGCAGTCCGTCACAAATATCTATCTGTCTGTAATGTACAGTTGTAGTCAGAAGTTTACATACTCCAATGGAAATGTAATATTTATCTTTTTCCAAATGTTACAACTATCTGAGTGACCAAATAGCTTGATTTTTGTTTCATTACGCCACAAAACGTTCTACCAGAACTCATATACATCTTTCAAATGCTATTTTGCAAACTTTAAGCAATTGCACTTATAGCTTTTCCCTTGGCCTGCAACCACTGAGACCTTCACCATGCAATACTCAACCTATGGTTGAAATGGAAACCCCACTCCCACTTGCAGTCAATTCACTTTAAATATCTTT
The DNA here is from genome assembly GCF_017654505.1 of Polyodon spathula. Taxonomy (NCBI): domain Eukaryota; kingdom Metazoa; phylum Chordata; class Actinopteri; order Acipenseriformes; family Polyodontidae; genus Polyodon; species Polyodon spathula. Next base: position 18,668,107 of record NC_054552.1, on the reverse strand, counting down.
AGCAGTCAATTTCGGATTGTTATTAACCTTCATCACAATTCTTCTACTTATTCTTGGTGAAAGAACCTTCTTTCTTCCAGACTGAGGGAGCGTTGTGACTGTACCATGTGAGGGAAATTTATGTATTCTTATATAATTCTATATTTCTTGTATGTGCTGGGTTCTTCCTGCATTTTTTCTCTCTTCACCCAACTTAAAATGCAAGCTTCAAAAGAAACTAAGAAAGCAGTCTGCAGATCTGCTAGCCAAGGCCAGGAAGAAATGAACAGGATTGTGTTGATTAGATAAGAATACCAGGCCAAGTGGCTCAAGAAAGTGTCTGGTTTCCTAAATGGTCAGACTGATAAAATAGCTGTCTCTAGCCCAGGTGTTAAAATGTCTATTAAAATTTATGAGTAACTCTAAGGGAGTCAGAGAATGTCTTTGAATTAGCTTTGCCATTCTGCAAACCTTTAAAATGTTTAGATGAGTATAGTTTTCCTAACTATACACATTGTGGTGATTGTTGTATGTCAAATTGTACTTTGATAACTGTCGGTATGATGTTAAGGATGTGCCTTACAATGACATTTGGCACATACATGGTTAAATCTGTAAAGAATAAGTTACAATTTAAAATGAACAAATAGTACTTTATAATCAAATCTACTTTGTGTTACTCGGGCTCTGAGTAGCCATATATAATAAGGTATGGAGTTATTGATCTTTTTGTGGGAAATATGAATATGAAGGTTTTATAGAGACAGGAATCAGCACAGTGGAGTTATTAATAAAAGTATTTTCTTAAGTTACCTTTTAAGAAGATATTTGATGGACAGCCTTATCTAAGGCATGGACAATAATTCTTTCAAGATCAAGGACACACCTTTTTTTTAAGGACAACTGCCAATGAGGTTACATATTGGATCAATTCCAAATGATTGGCTGGTGTCTCAGAACACCCATCTCATGCCAGTTTTAAAAGACTGAATATCGAATGAATTCTGGGTCTTGATTTTTCCATTCATTCAGGGTCTATTCTGAACCTGTTCTTTGAGGAATCACCTATATATCTGGAAGCTACAGAAGATGCCTGGTTGGAGAAAACCTTATTCAACTTAAGAACTTTGATCTGTTTTGGAACTAAACTTTGAATTGAACTGCCACCAAAAGACAATATCTTTGAAGAGGATTAACTGCAATTGACTTTCTATGTGGGATTTTAAAAGAAAAACTTCACATATTGTTCTTGGAAATCTAACAATTTGCAACGAAACACCAGGATTCTTAAATCAAGCTTTGCACATTAATGGATTCTTTTACAACTGGACTTGCAAAACTTTGAAACATTCTGGCTCTTAAAACCTTTCTTCAAGCTCCACAAGGGCAAATATATCATTCTTAACCTATCAAGAGTTGCCTATATCTATTAGATTTAGATATCTATTATGTGTTGTCTTTGCTTATCCAAGTGTGCTATATAATAAAACTAGTTAAAAATCATTATTTCTTAAATTGTGTGTGTTTGTAAACATTCATGATTTAATCAATTAAAATTAAGCCAGAACGGTGAATTACTATTTGAGTAATGTATTGCTGTAGTTTATAGAATAATTGGTGAACTATAGTGACCAAGTTGTTTAATAGTAATTTGTGAGGAAACCACGTTGTGATATGACCTTAGATGTAAAAACGTAAATATACACGACAACCGCGGTTCTTGTACTTTGTGATAACAGAAACAATAGTTGAAATTGGGTTACTCAAATACTTGAAAATCTTCTTGCATACTTCTCCAGCTTTATGATGTACAGATGGCATTCTGCATAAAGAATTAAGTATTTGCTTAGGAGTTTTAATTTTTATTAGAAAGTTCTATTTTAAGTTTTATATTTTTATGCTAAGCTGAAGAGGAGGAAATAAGTTTTCAAGTGCAGGTAAGGTGTGATGATAGACAACCACAAAGAGCAAACTAGTTTGAACTGGCCTTGACAGCAACAAAAATAGAACAGTAGGTTAAATACTTTTATAAAGTGCTTAAATGTGATGCACTATAGAATGTTCTAGAAGCTTTGGGCAAATTCCCACCCTGAACAGGAGGTGTGCTAATGGTGTGAGTTAACAGGGTGGTTGCCTCAACGTATGGATATTGAACAAGATGGGAGGGAATAACCCATGATATTTGTGTATAAATGTGTTTTCCTGTTGTAATGTGTTCTGTTCATTTCCTTGAATTGAACCCACACACATGTGTTCTAATACAAACAGATACACTGAGTCAGACAGAGACTTGTAGTTGATGCGATTGTAATATGGGTATACCTTTCGTTCATGAGGTGTTTTTGACCAAAAATCAATTTCTCTGCCATTTTTCGCTACAATGACAATAAATATGTTTTCTTCTGATAGCTCTTTACTTTTTCCCGTATTGATTTATTGGCAATGACAGCAATCATCCTATGCCTAACCCTTTTATACTTTAAAAATGTTCACCTACAATTCAGCATTTTCTAGACTTTTCTAGAATTAGGTTCTGCATTATCATATTGAAATTTTTAGCACTTTGTAGACAATCCTATCATTGCATCAAAGGGTATGAATACTTTTGAATTGGTATTTATGGAGTTTTTGCAAAAAAAACATTGCTGAAATAAATAATTGTAGACATCTATTTCTTGTAACTTTTTTTCCTTTTCTTTCTAGATCTTCCCCGTTTTTAATATATATATCATATACATATATATATATATATATATATATATATATATATATATATATATATATATATATATATATATATGTAAACTTTTGACTGCAACTGTGTGTATATTTATGAACATAATTTAGATCATTTATTTAACATCATGTAATCAAAGAAACTGCAAAATTATATCACAAAAGTACTCTATTTCATGCTAGATTTCAAAATGTCATCGTTTTCATAAAGTTTATGGAAAACTACAGAGTAGTATGTAATTCAACATGTTAACATAACATAATTTAGCAGGTTTCATTCCACTATGAAGCACAATTAGTTATTCTATATGGGGATGCTAAACTTGGCTGTATACAGAGTGTTACATGCTATGTTGCAGTGAGGATGTCAGGCAATGTAGAACTCTGGATGCATTTTGAATTGTGAGAAGTAACAGATTTTGTTTGATGCCCCATTACTGCCTCTGTATCTATCACACTATAGTGTTGTTGTTTCTTCAGCCCACCCTAGTCACATATCACTCTAACAAGTGTATTATATTACACAGGTCCACAATAATTGATAATTGGTCAGTAGCAATGCCTTTGCACACGTCCAGCTTTCCCAAAGCTGTTTTTTTTTAAATGTAGAAAGAGATTACTGCATGATTGACCTTATTTAAAATATATTGCCAAATCCAGCTTTATTGATTAAAAAAAAAACATTTCTAAATAGGTCTCCGGGTGTTTTTTTTTTTTTTTTTTTTTTTAGGTTATTATCGGTTAAATTCAAGAACTTCAAGCTCTAACCATAATGCAAAAAGAGCCAAGCTCATCTGATATACTCAGTGGTTAAATATGTCACAAGGATGTGATGACTGAAACAGAAAATTATACAAAGTAAATCTAAACAACTAGAAAAATGATTACTGTAAATCCAGGTTCCATGGCCAATTGAGCTTATTCTTATTCCCTTGTGGTTGGACCGCACTAATGTATTTCTGCTTAACATCTACACCTGATTGTGGCAGAATTATAACAAAGTCTAATGTGCCAGCCATGGGGCCCTCACATAACACAACACATAATGCTCATTTACATGAGAACTCTAGTGCAGAAACAGCACTAATTACTTATTTGAGAACAGAATTAAAAGACAGAAAATAAATCTGCAGGTTAGCAGAGGAATATAATGTTTTGTGAATCAAGCTCTGTTTGGGGTCCTTTTAAATACTGCATCAATGAATAATTCATTACTGTGATCTATAAAAGGCAGTTAAACATTGAATGGTTTAAACTATTGTGGTACAGTACAGTATGCAGGAAAAAAGATTAATAGACACCAGTGACGTGTTGTGGCTGATTTCATTATTCTACAAATCCCTGAAAAGCTGGATCTTTCTGTTGGATGCCAGTTTAGGTCTGGGCAAGAATGCAAATCTGGCAGAGGGCTGATAGTAGGGGCTCAGGTGGTAAGTGCTTTTTTATACTGCAGACTATACAAACGATTATAAATGACTGTGACAGGACTGGAAGGAGTCCCTGTCATAATTTGCCCTCCCGACCACCGGCAGCGCTGTGTAGGGTTGACCGTGATTGGACCAGGAGGCTGAACTCTGACCATGCAGGAAGCTCCGGGTCAGGCAGCCATCTTGGCCCAAGGTAGAACCATGCGGCCGTCGGGTCCCATCATTGCAATCAGCTGTGCTGTTCTCGTTGATTGGCTGACGTGGGGCAGCGTGCTGATTGCAGGGGTGGGACTTGGCAGTATTTAAGCAGTATGGTTTTGCCATTCGCGCTCCCTGGGCTGAACTGAAAACACATGCTGTGCTTGTTGTGTTGCTTTCATTCACTGCTGTTATTCACAGAAGCTTGAAAACCTTGGACACTGTTGGATTACTGGAGTGAGGAACCGAGGACTGGCCATTAATCTGTGAAAGGGAGCTAAGAAGCGGTGAGAGGAAACCCACCGCAGTACCACAACGAAACCCAGTGCTTCCTTTGTTGCTATTTATTTTGTAACCGTGACATTTTTGTTTACTCTTTTTATTTCAAACCTGAGTTTACCATTGCTGGTATTCCAGGTGGTTTTCTTGTTTATTTTTTGCAATACTGGACTGTTCTATTTTTATTGTTTTTGTAAAATAAAACCCTGCCCTGATACCATTGATGGTACAGGGCTCTAAGGACTAATCTCCATTTCCGGCTCCTGTGTGCTGTCATTTCTGGTCCTTCCCAAAAGCTCCACCCACTACCCTCCCACAATGACATATGATAATTCAACCAAATAAGGATTTGGTTACATTTTAATGCATCTTATCCTGTGGACAGATGTCATCCCGTGCGTAGAGCATAAGGCTCATTGTGAAAGTTAAAAGATAGCTGTTATTGTACGTTTAATAGTAGATCCCAAATATAAAAGCATGGCTGCGTGGTGTGCAGGGTGAGACATACAGTCAGGGGGGTTCAGGTTCGCGACCTGTTTGTGCAAAGTCCCCGTTAACGGTGTAGTGTTATAAAATGGTACATTGTCAGAATGTGGTACACATACCAAAACTTGGAACAAGTAATGTCAGAAAGTGGTACGCTACGTCATATTTTGGTACATGTGCAATCAATTGTGATCTAATGGGTGTATTCCTATTGCCAAACAGAGGTATATTTACCATTAATTATAGATTATTTTTTGCAAACTTAAAATGGAACCAGACAATAAAAAAAAAAAAACAATTCATGATGAACAAAACAAAATGAAAAGTCCACCATAAAGTTGCACAAGTAAAAAATGTACAAGACCCAATGTATTGAATATGACAAATATTTGCATACTATTTACTTATTGGTGGAACAATATGCTAAATTACATTAACAATTATGTAAAAGACTGGAAAATATGATAAATTACATTTTAAAAATAGCATAACGTACCAGATTTGAATGGGCACTTCCCTGCTTTCTTCCACATGGAGACTGACAGGGACCGTTTCTCCTCATATTCATTGATACCCACTCCTGAGTTCTTGGGTGTAAAGAGGAATTTGGTTTGGTAGTGGGATTGGAGGACACCCACTGGCCTTAGTTCTGTGTGAAGGAATATAATTGGACATTCTAAATTGTGGAGAAAGTCCTGGGGAATATATATAATATATATATATATATATATATATATATATTATATATATATATATATATATATATATATATATATATATATATATATATATATATATATATTATATATATATATTACATATCTTATATTTATAAGAATTTAATAAATTCTAAGAAGATAAATTAAAGAAACAATACATGAAATAACACACATTTTGACTAGAAGAAGAAATGTTTGTCATTGAATTTATAAAGTTTTTGTTTATTTATGTTCAAGTATTACCAATTTTAAGAAAACGTGACAAGACAAGTGTAGTGGATGGGCATTTATTTGAAACAATGTAATTTACCAGGAACATGTAATCAGTAAATGTATGGATGTCACAGAGATGGCCGGAGTGGGGAATGTCTGACCAGAAACAAGAAAATAAAGAGATGGAGTTTGGATGAGCTGAGCGAATGGCTTCACTCAGCATTTAATGAGTGAACAGAACAGACAGAAAATAAATGGTTGTATTAAACAAAAACACAGGACATGGCACTGGTAGCCAAAATAAAAAGACAAACAAAACGAACCATACAGACGGTGAGCTTCTTTTAACGATTATTATTATTATTCTCTTTACCACCGTCTCCAATCCCATTCTCCACTCACCGAACACACAACCCTGAGTGGGTGAAAATATGCAGCTTTTATGCAGCTGTTCCGTGACTCGATTGCTAATCAATCATTCAATTGGAGTCTCGGTACAACGGCACGTGAATTAGTAAAGTGCAATTCCCGTGCTCACATAGTATTACTTTTTACTTGCACGTGAAGTGCTGTGCAATCCTCATGCCTAAATACAAATATACATTTTTAAAGACAAGTGAAACACAGACCCATTTATATCCCGTGTACCAATGCCTATACACCAACATTTAACACACCACACGCAATATATACAGAAAATACACACAGGGGCGGGCACTTTGTCACATACCCTGCCCCACCCCTGTGCAAAGCGCACATGGCCTCAATGGCCACCTCCCCTCTTAAAAACCCAAAAGTTCAGCACAAAGTCCTGGGCCAGGACCGGAGGCTTCAAGGGACCCACAGGTCGTAAGGCTGTCGGCAGCAATGCTGACAACGGGGTGGCATACTCCTGCCACTCTTCTGCTGCTGGTGGCAATGCCGGCAGCTTCCCAGCTGACAGCATAAATGCCGTCAGGAGAGACATTAATAGTCCCCAGTCTGGCTCCTCCAGCTGGGGTATTCCTGGCAGCGGAAAGGCTGCTGGGGTTGGTGGTCTCCAGACCTCCTCCCCCTTCTTCGTGGCTGGTAGATCCCCTTGGTGGGGTTCCGGCCACGGTACTTCCTGCTGCGATGCAGAGCAACAGGCAGCCCCAGGCGATGCGAAGCGAGGCAGGCATCCTTGGACGAATCGAGGCAGGGAGTCAGGACAAGCTGGGGTGCGGGGGTGTTGGCCCTCTTCTCGGCCACTGCGGCCGGGCGTTTCTTCCCCGTGCTTCCCTCAGCAGCCTATGCAAGGGCTGCTAAGGACCACCAGCATCTATTCCTGGTCCTTCTGGTGAAGGGAGAGGCAGATCCTGCTCCTCTCCCCCTGATGATGACGGAGGCAGAGGCAACTCCAGTTCCTCTCCTCGTTATGGTGGGGGAAGTGATACCAGCAGGCATTCATCCTCTGCTGGTGAGGGAAGTGATACCAGCAGGCATTCACCCTTTGCCGGTGGACAGGAACCCAGCAGGCATTCACCTTCTGCTGGTGGATGGGAACCCAGCAGGCATTCACCCTCTACTGGTGGATAGGGACACAGCAGGCATTCACCTTCTGCTGGTAGGGGAGGCAGAGGCAGCTCCTGCTGCTCTGCTCGTGGAGGTGGCGGAGGCAGAGGCAGCTCCTGCTGCTCCTGCCGGTGGAGGTGGCAGAGGCATGTAGTCTCCTGCCGGTGAAGAAGGTGGCAGAGTTCGAGGCAGCTCCTGCTGCTCTGCTCCTGACGGTGAAGGAGGCGGAGGCATGTATGGCGACGGAGATGGGAGTGGCGTGTAGTCTACAGTTGTTACAGAGGGCTGGTGCGGCTCTCCCTCCTGTTCTGGAGACAGTGGTGGGACCTCTCCCTCTGGCGCTGGAGATGGCAGCAATGGCTCCTCTCCCTCTGGCGCTGGAGACAGCTCCTCTCCCTCTGGCTCTGGAGGTGAAACCAGCAGGCATTCTTCCTCTGTTGGTGGAGATGGGAGCTGCATGTCCTCTCCCTTCAGGCCATTGGGGATGCAGGTAGGCATGGCTCCTCCCACTTGGAAAGCAACCTGCTGGGGCAGTCCCATATCGGCAGCCAAATAGTTTATCACCACGGCTGCTGGGTTCACGAAGGGCACTGGGTAGAAATGTTGTACTCAGCGTTCCCAACATTTTCCATCTCTGGCCCACAGCAGGTCAACAACCAGTGGGAGGTCCTCCCCGCTCCACTCCGGGTCCGACACCCAGTCCAGCATCTCCTCAGATGACGGGAAAGGCTCTGTTTCCTCCCTCCTGGGCTCCAGTTCCTCCTCCTCCTACAGTCGTTGCTGCCGCTTTCCTTTCCTGCTTCTCCCCGTTTATTTTTATTACATCTTTTTTGTAATCCAAAAAATCCCTGCTCTGGTCGGAGTCTAGGTGGTGCTGGTAATCCCACTGCTGACACCACATGTCACAAAGACAGCTGGAATGGGGGACATCTGACCAGAAACAGGAAAATAAAAATATAGATGGAGTTTGGTTGAGCTGAGTGAATGGCCTCGCTCACGTTTAATGAGTGAACAGAACAGACAGAAAATAAACTGTTGTATTAAACAAAAACACAGGACATGGCACCAGTGGCCAAAATAAACAGACAAACAAAACAGACCATACAGACAAAACATGGTGAGCTTCTTTTAATGATGATTATTATTATTATTATTATTATTACCTCCGTCTCCAATCCCATTCTCCACTCACCGAACACACAACCCGAGTGGGTGAAAACATGCAGCTTTTATGCAGCTGTACCATGACTCGATTGTTAATCAATCATTCAATTGGAGTTGCGGTACAACTGCATGTGAATTAATAAAGTGCAATTCCTCATGCTCACATAGTATTACTTTTTACATGCACGTGAAGTGCTGTGCAATCCTCGTGCCTAAATACAAATATACATTTTAAAACATACGTGAAACACAGACCCATTTATATCCCGTGTACCAATGCCTATACACCAACATTTAACACACCACACGCAACATATACAGAAAATAAACAGAGGACCGGACACTTTGTCACAATGGATTACAGACTTTTTAACCATATATGTTTATTCCATAAGGGAGGCAGAGGCAATGCAAACTAAAACTGCACAAATGGAGGTTGTTCTAAATTATAATATCTGGTTTGGTCCAGTGTTTTATTTAACCACTCTATTACTTTTACCAATGTAAGTAACTATAAAATAAAACCTAAGAAATTCTAACATTTATTCACACTTAATATAACTTGTTATTTACAGGTAATTTTCACAGTTCTATGTGAAAACTTTAATGCAAGTAATGCCTTTATAATGGCAGACCGATTTCAACCCAGAAAAATTGGTTTAAATAGTGCACCTATCAGTGGTTAAAGCCTGGTTTCCAAACTAATTATCAAATACTTTAAGGTGTACACTATGATTATCGCTAGACCCCTATGATACAAAATCGAAATCAAAATACGAAAGAGCAGAAAATAAAACGAAATGCAAACATAAAATGAAATAAAATGAAAAAGCACTATAACACAAACTAGAATGACATTTTTTAATTGGGCGGTTTATGCAAAACATACTTTAAGTAAATACTTGCAATCATAGTTGTCAAGGCTCAGCTCTGAGTAGCACTTGCGCAGGTGTAATATTTGGAGCAAGTTGTTTGGGAATTAAAGTTATGATGGAAGAAAAGAGACGTTTGTTTCTAAAATACAGTGCATAACAACAGTGACAAAAGAATGCTGTGCAGATTTCGCAGCTATCACCTAGAATGAGGGTCGAAAGATATCGTCGTTAAGCATTACTTCCTTTTAAGGAAAATATGGCTGTTTGCTTATATTTTGCATTAGTATATTAATTCTTTGTTTTAGTTCAAGTGATGCAAACTTTGCTCTGGAGCAAACATTGTTTTGGTTTTGTTGACTTCAAAATGTTATATAAAAGCAGAAAATGTTTAAATTATGTATGTAGTTGAAACATGAGGTATACTATACCATTATTGATTATCATCTAGTTGCATTGTTTTATTAATGTGTACCTATAATAACTAAATCGACATTTGTGAAAAATGAAACAAAACAATATTAAAAAATAAAAAGATTTTCATTGGGCTCTAATGATCACCCTTTAGTAAATACCGCATGAATAAAGCACATCTCATTCATTATTCAGAGGGGGTGCCTTATTTAAATACATTATCATTCATTACCATGGAAATCACATATTTATTCGGATTACCATGGTGTGGCACGATCAAATCAGTGTGCACCATAATATGCCCACTATTTCTAACAATAATGAGTACAATTGAAATGTTAAATATGGAAATCATGAACGTGCTGCACACTAATTGCTTTTATGGTGCACCATAATGTTTAGTGCCCTTTTGTAAATGAGGCATTGTTGCTTGTCAGTATTTCATTTCTATGGCTTTTGAACAATCTTCCTTTTGACTGTGCACAGTTCAAAGTCAAAGAAAGCTGATGGATTTGGTCCTGGTGAGGCAATGTGCCTTCCTCTGGATGGGGATCACATCCTGAATCCAGGAAGACATTAAGCTCTGGATGAAATCCATGCAATGCCTGGTTCGTTCTACAGCAATAAGCTCCCTGTCTCCCTGCTTGTGAATGTGATTCTCTTTACAATTACTGTGAGTTTTAATCTAGCTTCCTTGCACTATCGCTGATTCAGTAGGACAGGATTGTTCTCTAGTGCACCTGGAGCTGCAGAGTCACAGCAGGTCAGCACTGAACTAGGACACTTGCTTATCTAAGTTCTGAGCTAATGCTTCTTGTGTGACATAAATTTGATATGTATTGATATGCACTTAGCCAGTTCAGTTGAGTTACATACGGAATGTTTCAAGTTTATGGTTCTGGCAAGTATGTAACTTTATTAACTTATAAATGGAACCATGGCACATAAGCGGTGTCTATTTCAATCGTGATATAAGTTCAATTGCTATAATTACATTTTTGTCAGTATAACTGCATAATTTAGGTTATAGACCTGTGATTAGGATTGGATTGGTGCTGTTGCTGTGTTATATAAATGTTAAACGCAATAAATATCTATGCAACAGTGCTGCTTGTGTATTAGACTGACATTGCAATTGTGTACTCATATTCCATTTGGAAGTTGTGTATGTTTATTTAGACTTATTGTGAGAGGCACAGGAAACAAGATGTCATAAAAATAAAATATTTTAAAAACATGCATTTTTCTTCTTTGCAGCGACTCAACAAATAAGAACAGGAATAAACAAAAACTACTTACATTGTTAGCAAAGTATCTGCCCATTAAAAGAAAAAAACAAAACAAAACCTTGGCTCACAGATTTGTTGCTGAGATTTAGAGATCTCAAATTCCAGTTAACACACTGAGCCCTTCACAGAGTTTCCCTTTATAGATGTACCTTAGTCGCACTTTCTAACCTCTGTAAAATGACACTGCTAGTTAACTGTTTACATATTTCTAACATTTACATAATTAGTATACAGTAGTCTCCGTGTATAGGAACAACTCCTACGAGAACACTTCTGCTAAGTGAACAACCTTGTAGTGAAACTGATTTCTCCATTGTAAATGCTCTGCCTAAAGGAACAGGATCTTTTCTTAAAAGAACACCTTTTTGGCATCGATAGCGATTCCTTAAATTCAAATGGTTTAGTGTTGAGTCTTGAGGAACGTTGATTGGTTCATTCAATCGGTCATTTATCATTTTGAATTCTGATTTCCACCAGTGCACCTCATCACTACAAAATGGCATGTAAACAAATGTCGAGAATGCACCGCTGTTTCTCTTGCTACAAAAAGTTGGAAATTGCTCGAGCTCTTGAAAAAAAACATGAATCAGACACAGTCGCTGAGCAATTTGATGTTTCTAGTGAGTTGATTCACCATTTTGTTAAAAAATATTTTGTGTGTCTTGAATTCATAATTAATCTAGAGCTGCTGTTGCATTTTTTTTTTTTAATGTGTGAAGGGGTGCTGTGTTAAGTTAGTTTGACAGTTATTTTATTAAGGCGCAGGTGCGTAGCTAAGTATGTGAACTTGTTTCCCTCACTGAAAGCATGCTTGCCACAGGGCTCCCCTGGGTCCTAAACCCTACTAAGTACAACCGGGACTACAGTAACCTCAAACTGGCCATGACTTAATATGAAAATTTTAAAGGTTTGCTGACATAGGGGAGTTTACAGTATAATTTTGAGCAAAATACAGGAGGAGATCCTATTGTAAGTGACTCTGCATATAATGCACAGTTCAGTCTACCTATGAAAAGCACTATATAAAAATAGTTATTATTATTATGATTCATATTGTATCTGGTGGTCAGCTCCGTCTTAGAGAAGATTTCCTCTAAGAGAACACTTCGCTTGCTTCCCGAGGGGTATTCTCTTAGCCAGGTATACAGCTTTAGATAAAAATATGTATATAATTACACTGTTAAAATTTCAGAAAGATAAAACCGTTTAGCTGTAGCTCTTACAAAACCTCAACTGATTTCATATTGCTTATATTTTGCTATAAGGAACAATACAAGTTGTTTTCCTTCTATGGTAAATTACAATTTTAAAAGTAAAATCCCATAGAATTACATTATATATGCTCCATACATTGAGATAGAAAGGTGTGTTCCTGTGAACACGACGGCACCCACGGATGGTAATAGCTTTCCCTCCTTACACCATTAAGGTACAATTTTCAAATGTTACTTTTGAGCGTTTTTATTATTTTATTTCTTGGAGCTTGTGGCAGAGCAAAGCTCTGCCCTTTAAATTGGCAGGGATGGGGTTAACTTCCCCTACCTGCCTGGGTTTATTATGTTCAGGTGGCTGAGGTTGATTAGTTGATTAGGTTGATTAACGATCAATCAGCGCCCAGCCACCTGATATAAAAGGAGGCCTCTGCTTCTCATTTGGGGAGAAGGGAGCTGAGGAAGCAGGTTGGTGTTTGTTTTGTGGTTTTGAATTTTCTAAATCCAGTGAAGGCATTGCCCAGCCTGGAAACTTTATTTTTGTGAGTTTTGTTTTTGCTTTATTTATGTTTGAGTATCTGTTATTTTGCCCTTGTGCACTTTATTTTTGTTTATTTATAATAAAATTGTTATTTTTTTGAACTGCAGACTGTCTCTGGGCCTCTATCCACTCGCCAGCCTGCCACAGAGCTCTAGAGCTTTAAAAACTAAAAACACAGCAGCAGTCAAAACCAAGGATGTTAACAATGTTCTAATTATGGTATAATCTCCATAAGGAAGTGTGCACCCTTCATTCAAAAACATACGCCGGTAAAGGAACTTACTGTGAAACTTGTTTTAAACTACCTTCCTCCTGTGGATTCCCAACGTCAGGAAAGTAGTGCAGTTTTTTTTTTTTTCTATTTACAACAGTTTAGTTTTGTTTTTAGGATGTTAAGAGGCACACTGTTTTGTTGAGAAATTGTATTTTGTGTGGGTGTGTGTCATTGTATTATGAATCACACTCTGGAAGTTTAATTTAACACTGCACCTGTAATAGCTACAATATTATTTACAACATTTGTTATTCTCTCTGAGCCAACATTGTACTCAAGACTTCCTTAAATCAATGTTACAAAGATACTCTACAACTGATACCGAAATCCCTGATTTACCCTGATAACCCATCTCCTCTATCTTCAGTACAGAAAATCAATGATATGATCATAACGTCATGTCCAATAATCTCCTCTTATTCTTCCCCTTCCTGCAAATCCCGTTATTCAGAAATTACATCAGGGATTTGACCCCTCCTAACTTAGTCAGAAAAAAATATTGTACAACCACTCCCTTGTTTTATCGTGGGCATCAGGTTCTAGTGTAAATCCTCTATACAGCCTGCTTTTTCTCATTTTTCGTATAAAAAGTAGCATTCTGTTTTAATTCGTACAGCAGAGCGTAATTACTTCTCATCAACTTCAGTCTCCAATTAATTTCAAGAGTCTTGCTCTCCTTTCTCTAATGCACAAACCCTCTGCATTGAAAGAATCCATTCACAACATAGGTTGTTGCTAGGGAGCTGACGACCCTGCCTTGTGTCTTTTGCTAGTGCATTGCTGCCACACGTGAACACCTCATTTTGGCTAAAATAAAAATCGCTTCAACAAATAGATATTTAATTTGCTTTGTGTTACTGTGTATGTATATGAAAACAGTACGATAGTAATGCTTTGTTTTTAATTGTTTTGTATATTGTTGTTTGTGATTGCACATAAAATGGAACAGTCATTTTAAGTATCTATGTATATTGCAGCAAAGGCATATGCAGTTAGAATGTAAAAATGGGGAGCCAACTCCAGGACCGTGATATATCCAAATTCACAGTATGGTGAGGGGTGGTATAACAAGGGGTGTGTATATCTAGTGCCAGTATTTTAATAAAAAATAAATACAATTCTGTTAATTCTTACTTAACTTTGAACACAAAAACATTGTTAAATATAGTATAAACATAATGATCAGCAAATGCTCCTGTGTGTGGAGCCATAAATGCCATTACTTTCATATACTGCACTTTTTTTGACTGAAGCCCTGACCATTCCATATGTTGATATATGCTAACAGTTCATAATTTCATGTTTTATAATACATATCATTCACGACCACGTCCATGGCAATTTCTTTCCATATGTTTTCTTTTTTTTTTCCCAAAGTCTTTGGATTTATCATAAAATATATATTTTTTGGCGACATGTAATTAGTTTTTCCATTTTGTTCAGGTAACTGCAAGAAACCAAATCTCTTCCCAAATGATTATCTTTGTCAATGTCATTTAATGCACATCAAAAAGGATAAAATCAAAAAATCATGCGTACAATTACAGGCTCAGTGTGCAAGGTGCCATGGTGAATGTACATGTTTGTTAAATTAATTGACGCATCAATTGTGCATGTTAAAAGTGGATGACGGAATGAATCCGGTGGGCAAAGCCCATTATGGAGAGGTTAATTAAAAGTATTTTAGCCCAGAGCAAAATTACAAAAAAATAGAAAGAAAAACATTTCAGGCGGTCAACTTAAGCGCACACAAGTTACTTTTTCACTGGTATTGAAATTGTTACAGATGTTTTACTCTCATGAAGTACAGCTAAAATGAAAATGCAGTGCTATATTTAAAGGCTTGCTGCTGTTTTAGGAGCGAGGAAACAGCCTGGTGCTCTCTCATACTGGGTTGATCTCAGCCTGTCATGCAGTTTCTTTCCTTCCCATCTCCCTCTGTTGCAGCTGTAACTCTCTATGAGGGAGGGTAGGGGTCTCGTCTGGCCTTGTTTTTTTTTTTTAATGGTATCCCAAGGACCCAAACTTGAATCTTTCAGTGCATTGAAAGGGTTGAGTGTTTTGAAAGTTCATTGGGATTCTGTCTTTTTCCACACATGCTTATTAACCCTGTAATCACTAGGTTCTAGATGTCACAACCCTGGAGTATTTTGTTTTCTTCTGAGGATTGGCACACACACAAAAAAAAAAAATGCTTTCATCTTTTCACTTCAAAGAGAATTGCCACAGCCTTGTTCAGTCATTAGTTGATTATCTATTGTGAACCAAAGATCTTAAGAAAATGACACTAATAATCAATTCACAAATTCTACGTACACTCTAATTCTAGCCATGAAGTGAGAAGTTTGAGCATTTTTAATGTTGAGTTTTTTGAAGGGATTATATTTATTAGAGCATTTAATCACTCATAGTGGATATGGGTTGTTTCAATCTAGAGTTATAATCATGTCTCTGTTTTGGAGAATTCTAACTGCTGGAACTGACAGACTTCCTCATTCTATTTAAAGCATATAACAGTGTGACATTTCCACTCTGCTGGCCCAACCATTTTGTAACCTGATGTGAATGGAATGAGGCTGACATTTCCAGACAAGTTCACACAGGTAAAAACATGATAATAACTCTATCCTGTTAGCAGAACACAGAACCTCTCAGCACACCTGCAGAAAAACATAAAAAGGCAAGATAAAGGTGAAAAAGAAACTAAGCTTGTGTGTGAGTTGTACCATTTGAAACACTTTTAAATCATCCAAGTCCTTAATTTTGCATTTGATAAAAGTGGAATAAAGAACGAGAAAACGAGGGTGCAACATTTTAATAACTGACTAGTCTATTAATGTTAATGCAATTACGAATAATAATTGAAATTTGTCCAGCGTATTTTTTTTTTTGTATTTATTATAATGTTATAAAATATTTTTCATTAAACGTTGCACCCTCGTTGTCTGTTTTCTGCACGGAGCAAACTAAAACTTTAGGCAAGACACCATCCACCCTATTTATAAACTGCCGGTCTAAATAAACCCCAAGACTGGGATCACTTTGCAAAGAAAAATGCTTTATAAATTCCTGCCAACGTTATCTCCAACATCTACCCATTACAGATTCTTAGGGTCTCATTCACTAAAAGATGGTAAATGACCATAACTACTGCGTGGCAGGGGAAAGCCACAGGGTAGCTCCATTCACAAAGCTAATTATATGCTTCAAATTAAAATGAGCTAATTGGTTAATTTGCAAGTTGTCACAATGCACAGAATTCAACACACGGAATTATGCATGAGGTTTACACACACTATTTTTTTTAAACATATATATTATACACACATACACTATTTGTACAAAACATTAGGAACACCTTCCTAATATTGAGTTACACCTTGTTTTGCCCTCAGAACAGCTTCAATTCGTTGGAGCATGGACTGTACAAGGTGTCGAAAGCGTTCCACAGGGATGCTGGTCAATGTTGACTCCAATGCTTCCCATAATTGTGTCAAGTTGGCTGGTAGTGGATCCCTACTCCAAATAGCTTGTTCCATCTCATGTCACAGATGCTCAACTGGATTGAGATCTGGTGACTGGGCAGACCACTGCAGTAAGCTGTTCACTGTCATGTTTGTGGAACCATTCTTGACAATGCTAGCCTTGTGGCATGGGGCATTATCCTGCTGAAAAGATCCATTAGCAGATGGATACACTGCTGCCATGAAGGGATGCACCTGATTGACAATGTTGTTCAAATATCCTGTGACATTCAAACGTTGCTCCACTTTTATCAAGGGGCCCAATGTGTGCCATGAAAACACACCCCACACCATCACACCACCACCACCAGCCTGCGATGTTGACAAACGGCATTGTTGGTTTGTGGTTTTCTCCATACCCTAGTCCTCCCATCAGCGTGAAACAGCAGGAACCGGGATTCATCAGACCAGGCAATGTTTTTTCAGTGTTTTGTTCCATAGCCCACTGCAACAATAGTTTCTTGTGCTGCCATACCCCATTCGTGTCAAGGTACGACAATTTATGCATTATTTTATGGGCCTTTCGGTACCAATGTTGTAGTTGACTGTCAGTTGACTAATTGTAGCCTGTCTGTGTTGCTCTGCACAATTCATGTCAGCCTTCTTTTGTCCTCTTTCATCAATGAGCTGTTTTTGACCACTGGCCTGCCATTGGCTGAATGTCCTTTGGGTGGTGGACCATCCTTGGTACACATGGGAAACCTGAACGTGAAAAACCCAACAGCATTGCAGTTTTTGACACACTCAAACCAGCGCGCCTGGCATCTACTACCATACCCCGTTCAAATGTACTTAAATATGTTGTCTTGCCCATTTACCCTCTGAATGGCAAACATACACAATCAATGTCTCAATTGTGTCAAGGCTTAAAAGTCCTTCTTTAACCTGTCTCCCCTTCATCTACACTGATTGAAGTGGATTTAACAGGTTACATCAACAAGGGATCATAGCTTTCACCTGGACCACCTCATCAGTCTATTTCATGGAAAAAGCAGGTGTTCCCAATGTTTTGTACAATCTGTGTGTGTGTGTATATATATATATATATATATATATATATATATATATATATATATATATATATATATATATATATATATATATATATGCTTCTTCAGCCTTCTTGAATCTTTTTCTTAAATATCCAGTAGGGCTTACATTAACCAATTCCATGTCTTTTGAAACAAAATGATGTATGAATTGGACAAACAATGAGTAATTCAGATTCAGGGTATGTGAAAAAGTAAGAGAACCCCTGGTTTTATCAGCTCAATTAAGGGTATAATTAGAATCAGGTGTTTAAATAATTGGGTAGATCTTCAGGGGTGAGTTTGGAAAGCTCCACCCTACATAAAGATCAGAAATTTTGTAAGTTTGGACTTCATCATACAGATGTGTGGAAACATATCATACCACAATCAAAAGAAATCTCTGTGGACCTCAGAAAAAACAGTTATTGATGCTCATCAGTCTAGAAAGGGTTATAAAACCATTTCTAAGGATTTGGGGCTCCATCAATCCACTGTCAGACAGACTCATTTCTACAAATGGAGAAAGTTCAAGATCACAGTCACAGGAGCAGTCTTCCTACCAAAATCTCTTCAAGAACAAACCGGAAAATCATCAAGCAAGTCACAAAGAACCCCAGAGTAACATCCAAGGATCTGCAACCCACTCTCGCCTTGGCTAATGTGAGTGTTCATAACCCAGCTATCACAAAAAGACTGAACAAGAATGGTGTTCATGAAAGGATAGCCAGGAGGAAACCACTGCTCTCTAAAAAAGATAATTGCTGCCCATCTGAAGTTTGCCAAAGAGCACATAGATGATCCACAAGACTTCTGGAACAATGTTTTCTGGACAGACAAGTCAAAGGTAGAACCTTTTGGCCCCAATGAGAAACATTATGTGTTGTGAACAGAAGAACCCGATCCCAACTGTCAAGCTTGGTGTCGGGAATGTGATTGTTTGGGGCTGCTTTGCTGCCTCAGGGCCCTAATGGCTTGTCATCATTGACACAACTAACCATGAATTCTGCATTGTATCAGAAGATTCTAGATGGGAATATCAGGCCATCTGTCCGTGAGCTTGAGTTGAACCAAAAGTGGGTCCTGCAGCAAAATAATGATCATAAACATACAAGCAGATCTACAAAAGAATGGTTGCAGAAGAAAAAATTCCACGTTTTAGAATGGCCTAATCAAAGTCTGGACCTAAACCCCGTCGAAATGTTGTGGCAGGACCTGAAGCAAGCTGTCTCTGCAAGGATGCCTTCAAATGTCACCGAGTTAATGCAGTTCTGCAACGAGGAAAGGGCCTAAATTCCTCAAAACCGATGTGAGAGACTGACCAACAGTTACAGGAAATGCTTAGTTTAAGTCAGTGTTGCTCAAGGGGGTGCCACTAGTTACTGGATCTAAAGGTTCACATATTTTTGCACACATGGATATTGAATGTTGAATCATTTGTGGATAAATACATGTTGAAAAAGTATCATGTTTTTGTGTCGTTTGTTTAATCAGGTTATCCTTATCTATCATTAGGAAAATCCTAAGGGGTTCATAAAATTATATATATATATTATATATATATATATATATATATATATATATATATATATATATATATATATATATATATATATATATATTAGTTCAGGGGTTGTGGAGCTGGGGGCTTCTAATTTTCTGTCAATAAGTACCTATTCTATTTAAGCCTTGATCACTTGCACCTTCGCTATCTAGTGTTTCGTTTTGAATCCTGACTGGTAGTGATACGCAGTACTCTGCTTAAAAAATAAAAAAAACAATAAAAAAATTTAAAAAATTCTACAATGATAATTCTTTCAAATTATAATCTTAAACACTTACAAGCTTACCTGCTCCCAAATGGAAAAGCCTTCTGCCCATGCCTTTCCTTCCGATTCGGATGAGTTCCTGCCTCCAACTTCTCCATCGGTCCGTGTTTGTCTGATCTCCAGTCCCTCCTGCTCTTCCTGGCTTCTGACTGCACCAGTCAATTTTGCTTCCACCCAGCCTTCAGCCAGGCAAGTGCACAGCTCAAAGCGCAGTCCGCCAGCTGGCCCCAGCCGCAGCGTCATTATAAAGATTGGACGACACCTAAACTGCTGAAGGTTCTATTTGAGAAGTCTATCCGGCAGAGACCGCATGTCCCTGTTTCTTACTTATTGTGAAACCCTGTCAGCCGAGCTGATTCTTCTTGTCCCCATCTACAAGCTTCTGTTGTCAGGCCCTCCTCCTCTCTGCTACTTTCACAGCTCCTGTTCCTGCTGCACATTCGCAAGACACTGCTAGCACAGCCACAGCTTCTGCGGCCACAGTTACACACTTTGCCTGTCCCTTCTACCAGCGGCATCTCTCACAACATGCTTAATCAGCTGCAAACTTTGCTCCAGCCTTTGATAAACTCTCAGCTAACCCTCCGCACTCGTCTTGACAAACTGGAAAACCTTTCTTCTGCTCCACCTGCCTTCAGTTCCAGTCTATTCTTCTGGTACGTCCTCCTCAATACCCCCATTGCTCTTCCAGAGTTCAACCTTGCCTCAGCCGCTGCTTCAGTTTCCTCTTCTCTTTGTGCTATTGTCAGCCATTCCATTTCTCCAAAAATTAGGAAGCAAATAATTGAAGCCAAGGATGTTAATCTTGTTTCTGTTCTCATCACCACCTCTGAGTTCTTGGATCACAGAGTGGTCGACTGAAGAGACATTGCAGTCACCCTGAAGTCCGGCAACCCAGACTTCAAAAAAACCTTTCCCTAGGAGAATTCCCATTCTCTTTTCTGTTTATCCACACAGATTACAGGAGCTAAATCACTCTCTTCCTGGTAGTCGAATTGTCTTGTCGCTGTGGTGGTACTTTTATTCTATCAATACCACCATGCATTCTCAGCCAAAGCTGCTGCCACCCTCTCAGCTTACAGCCGTATCGTGGACTGGTCCAGTTCTGATCCAGATCTCTTCTGCGACATTCGTGCCAATGTCTGCAGCTCATGCACCTCCAAAACACATTACATCTACTTACGCCCTAAGGCAGTAGCTAGCTATCTTCAACTCAGTCCTCACCCCTTGCCTTCTCTTGTCAGTTCAAGACAATTTACCCCCACTTCCACCCATGCTTCAGCTCCACCCGCCAGATCTCAAGCCCA
Organism: Polyodon spathula; assembly: GCF_017654505.1. Classification (NCBI taxonomy): domain Eukaryota; kingdom Metazoa; phylum Chordata; class Actinopteri; order Acipenseriformes; family Polyodontidae; genus Polyodon; species Polyodon spathula. Next base: position 18,647,084 of record NC_054552.1, on the reverse strand, counting down.
GGAGGCACGCAAATATATAATAATTTTAATTCTTCTGTCTGCTTGAACTGCTTCTGCAAGAACCTCCATGTCTGCAGCTCCTGCAACGACGTCCATTCACGGTCCATATGTCCTCTTGCAGCTAAATGACAATCAAAACTGCTTCAGGTTTTCACTCCTATCAATCTTCCTGCTCTCGCTTACACGCTTCAAATTCATCCTGACAAGTTCTTTGTCATCTGTCTAATTAATGGTCTCTCAAACGGCTCCTCCACTGGCATCTATCAAGTTCCTCAAAATCTGTCAAAACCTCTGCTCTGCCATTTCAGAACCACAAGTCGTCAGTTCCCCTATCCAAGCTGAAGTCAACAAAGGCTTCATGTTTGGTCCCTTTGCAGCACTTCCCTTCGCTACTAACCATATTAATCCCATAGGCATCGCTAACCGCAAGTATTCTGGCAAGAAACTCCTTATCACTGATCTATCTGCTCCTCAGGGCAGTTACACTCGCAACATTAACTCCCTCATTCAAGCGATGAGCAATCTCTTCACTACATAAAACTATCAGACGCCATTAATTCTATCAAAATTACAGGTCATGGAACCTTGCTTGCCAAAGTCGCTATCTCTAATGCATTCAAGGTTATGCCTATTCACCCTTCCCTCCGTCACCTTTTCAGAGTCTATTTCTCCACTCAGCTCACATTCAGTTGCCGCAGTAACCCAAAAATATTTAATGCTGTTGGATTTTACTCAACATCTATCGTGTTCCCTTCCTCCCTCCATCTGATGGATGGCTTTCTGCTCATTCCCCCCCTTTTCAGATCTTCCAGCCCAAGCAATTAATCAGCTTAAGACCCTTTTCTCCTCAGTTGGTTTCCCTCTTTCCAAAGAGAAGACCATCGACCCCGTCAACTCTGGAATTTCTCGCCCATACCCTGGATACCATGAAATTCAAAGACAGCCTACCTTCTGCCAAACTCCAACACATTCTTTCACTCATTAACGGTTTCCAGATCTCCTTTTCTATTAAGAGGCATGACCTCCTGTCTCTCCTAGGTCATCTCAATTTCACCATCCGCATCATTCCTCAGGGCAGAACATTTATCTCACATCTTCTAACCCTCTCATCAACTGCAAAGAACCTGAATACCCACGTCAAAATCTCAGCTGAGGCCTGAAAAGATATAAAGATGTGGACTGATCTCCTTACTAACTCGAAAGGTCTCTCTCTATTTTAGATGACTCATTTCAGCTCCTCACGATCTCACCCTCTTTTCTTTAGTGATAACAATACTGCAGTGCATATCGTAAATAACAGGTGTTCTTCCCCCCCCCCCCCCCCCCCCCCCCATCAACATGCGCTTGCTCTGTCATCTCATATGGTCATCCATATCACTTAACTTCCTCATGCAAGCCCGCCATCTTCCTGGTACCCATAATAATGCTGGTGATGCTCTGTCTCGTCAGCTGGTATCAAATTTCTGCCATCTGGTCCCATCTGCTTCCTCAACCGCCCTCCAGACCCCTCAGTTTTTATGTTAATTCATCTCCCTCCACTTTAGTCGCAGCCCATTTTAAAATCGCTAGTATGCACGGAGTGGGGGCTTCCTGTCCGCCTGGGCCACCAGAAGTTTTCCCCTAATTAGCCTCAAGGGTGTTTTCCTCTCCACTGAGCGGCAGGTATTAACATAGTCACACCATACATCACTAACTATCCCTGTTTGTCCAGTTTTGTCCTTCTGGTCTGTTTATTTTATGTGTTGGCATGTGCTATCTTTTGTTCGTCTCACAGGGTCAGAGATTTTGCGAGAACTCGGGGGTCCATCCATTGGGGGGCAAGTGAGTCTCTCGGTGCTAGGCATCTGCCTCCTTTACCTTCAGGTGGGTTCTCACCATGCAAGTCATGAATGGAACCCCGGCCACACTCTGTACTTTCGCAGCTCCTGCGCTTATCCTACCTCACTCGAGTTTTTACTCTGTCTTACTTTCAAGATGTGGCTATTCTGTGCTTGAGTCAGATTTTAACCTCTATGCTTTGTCCTTATTTCAGGTCCCAGGCAGCGTTAAGTCTTGGCCAACTGGGGGTCTAACGAGCGCCCCTTTACTGAAGTCTTAGATGCTGGGTACCTCTCTGTCTTCATCTCCTTCATGTCCTGGTCTACTGGGACCGTCTTCCTCTCGAGGGGTGGCTCCCCGAGTCATAACCTTCATATGTGTTTTCGGTTGCTGGATCCTTTGCCCCTGGATTGTGTCAGTATCGTCGCCCTCAGTCAGCACCCACATTAAGGACAAAATAAATGCGCTCCGTAGGAGGAGGGTGGGGGGGTCTTGTCCAAAATCATACTGTCCTGCAAGACGGTCAAAGTGGAGAAAGTAATTGTTAATGGAACATTTACGTTTAAGCAAATTAAATAAATATTTGTTTGTTCGGCTTGATCTCCCTCTGATTTATTTTGTAATATTTGTCAAACATCAGCAAAGAACTTGCTTGATCAATTAAAAGTTCACTATTTACATTTCAAAAGGTGTTTGGCGAAACGTCATTGTTTAAGATTAGATGCCGTTTGATTGCTTGTATTTATGACTGCACCTCAATTTGCAGCCTGCACATTCATTTATTGAAAATTTAGAGTTTCTTTTGTATATTTTAAAGCTATTTTAAGCATAGCCTACTTAAATAAATTAAGTACATGTTAACTATAAATATATTAACATAGCCGAAAGTGTTGCATATACACCTGCCTCGTAGTGTTTATAGATCCCAAACTGTCTGAGGATGTACCAGTACATTGTAACATTTGAACTCTGGTTGCTATTGAAACTATTGTTTAAAAAGGAAACAAGCTTTTGCTGAAGGCAAGGCTTTTAAAATGGTCTGTGTTGGTTGCAAAAAAAAGTAACAATCAGACAAAACAGAATTTTTAAAAACAACCTTGAATCCCAAGTTCAGCAGTGTTTGAGTTTTGTAAACCTTTTTTGTGACACATTAATTACAATGACTGTAATACCCATAGGCTATTTTGCAGCATTTAATATGTTGGTGAAGTTAGCAAGCAGTTCGCTATTCCAGTTTACGTTAATTCAGCTTGCTATTCCAGTCTGCAGTTCGCTATTACAGCTTGCTATTTGTTGTTACAGCTTGCTATTGATTTTTACAGCTTGCTATTAATTTTTTATTTTTTTGCAAATAAAAAAAGCAAGAATTTGGCGTTTTACCGCGGATGGATGTTTTTTTCTTTTCTTTTTTTTTTTTTTTTATTTTTGTACTGTAGATAGGGGGAAAAAAACAGAAAAATGAAAAGAACAAACAATATTTTCAGTTTTCCAATTTCTGAAAATTATAAAAAATTTGGGGGGGGAAATGTATTGAGCTGATATCTATAAGGCGCACATGTGAACTGTGCGAGTGGTGTGATGAATAAAACAATGTCCAAACAGTCTTTTCCCCAAAAATGTCTGTTTTTAATGAAAGAAGAAAAAAGAACCACCCCTCTACCAGCAATGGTATCAGGGAGGGGAACACGGCTGCTTTGCAAACCAAAACAGAAACAATACGTTACACTAATCCCCACTCCAAAGGTCCCGGGCACGAAAGTGTGTTTTAATCCGCAGGGTGGTGCTGGTGTCGTGTGGTGAGGGTAGTGCTCTAGTGATGCGGGCTGGGTCCGTGATTGCAGCCGCTGGCTCCGTACTCCTCCTCTGCAACAAAAAACAAACAGCACGTAACAAAGAAACTGCAATCCTCCGGACGCTGGTTACTTTCTCAACGCAAGGCCGCATACCAACGTAGCTGCTTCCCCTTTGTACCCATACACTCCTCCCTGCAAACAACCAGTCGCCATGGTTACTCCGATAGAGGGCCGTCCCGCAGCTGCTTGCAATTGAGTCATTCCTTGTACTTGCAACTACGCGCCCCTCCTAATATGGTTACCTTCTGGTTTCCGCCTACCATCAATGCGGTCCATCTAGGAGGCAGCATACCACTGTCCTTACACGGCATCCTTTCTGGTAAGGAGGGAGATTTTCAACATCGATTCTTTCTCTCTCTATTACATATCTCACCCCTCAGAGTAATGCCGAAGGAACACTTGGCTAATTCCACATTCCCTGATGCTCCTTACCCGCACGATGTTTCACAATATAGTGGAAGGGTTGCAATGCCAGATACCACAGAGTTATCCTGGCTTTATTGTGCTTCATCGTGTGTAACCGACTTAAAGGAGCATGATCAGTGATGAGAGGAAGAACGCCCCAACAAGTAATAGCGAAGAGCGTGAGTAGCCCATTTGATGGCTAAATACTCCTTCTCAATGACAAAGTAATTAATTTCCCTAGGAGACATTCTCTTGCTCAAATAAATAATAGTGTGTTCTACCCCATCAACTTTCTAGGACAGGCCCGCCCCCAGACCAATATGGGAGGCATCGGTCTGAAGGATGAACTCTCTGCTGAAATCTGGTGAAGTGGGGGCTTGACAAAGTTGCTGCTTAATCATATCAAATGTCTTCTGATACTGCCCTGTCCATTTAACTAGTTTTGGAGCAGCCTTTTGGGTGAGATCTACCAGGGGGTTGACTATGGTGGCATACTCGGGGATAAAGCGGTGATAATAACCGGCTAACCCCAATAGTGATCTCATCTGTGAGTTGGTTCTCAGGATCGCCGTCTCCACCAGTGCCTGGACTTTGGAGGTGATCGGCTTTACCCGGCCATTACCCATAATGTAACCAAGATATTGGGTCTCTTATTTGCCAAATGCACGCTTGCCCAGCTTGGCTGTTAGCCCTGCTTCTCTTAGGGACTGTAGGGCGGCTGAAAGTCTAATAATAAGCTCCTCCCAGGTGGAGCTAAAAATCACATCATCAATGCACGCGGCTGCGTATTGATGGTGGGGGCGCTAGCACTTTAAACACAACGATATACACATACAAACAAGCATAGGACACTTAGTAAACACTACAGGAGGTATGGCTTCATATTACACCATTTATTGTTCAGGATTAAGTGTACATGTGCTGTAATGTAATACTAAGGATCTTAAGCAGGGCTTCTGTTTTGATTTTATTTATCATTTTTCTGTGCTTATTTTGATCTATTTTCAAGATTTATTTAGCCTAAATCGTTTTTTTTTTTATTTGGGACACTTTGTATATACTTTATGAAATTATTGTTTTCGGTTACTTTCCAAAATGCTTTGGTGTTTTTCTTTTCTGTCACAATAGTAATAACTCGACAGTACTTTTGTACCTTCTTTCCTTTGCTGTCTTCCAGAACAAAACCCTTATGCTAACGTGCACATTCTTCTGTGTTTTTATTTATTTATTTTTTTTATGTGTCTAGGCATTTTTTTACATATCGCCACAATTTGCAATTATATTTTAAATTCTCACTATCTAACTTTTATATATTTAAATCCTGTGAACAAGCCTACTACTGTAATTGTAATCTTGTTTTAAATCTTGCAAGCGGAGTCTCCAATAGAAATGTAGAATTTGCTGTCACTCGGTAGTTGGGTGGGTTTAAAGTATTCAGAACGAATCAGTGATAGGTACAAGTCAGGAAGGAGGGATTTCCCAACTGCACTGGGAAAGGTGGTTTTGTTTAAGTGTTTTTTTTTTTTTTTTTTTTTTTTTTTTTTTTTTTTTTTTTTTTTTTTTTTTTTTTTTAATGGGGTGAAGTCCATATGAATTGAATAACCATTTCCAGTGTTTCCATTTTTATATAAGGTGTTTAATCGGTTAAAACAGAAAATCAGAAGCCCTAATCTTAAAATTTTGTCAATATTTTTTGTGATCACGCGACCCCCGCTACAATAGCCTTGTGAGCATCTTTTAGGTTGGTAGCCCGTGTTTGAGAAACCCTGATCTAGTGACTAGCTTATTCAGTTTGTTACAAGCTCAAATGTATTGTAAGTATTAGAACCTGGAAAAATAAGGAGCACTCCTGTCTGCCTCTATATCACACGTTTACCTAGTTATGATACAATATGGTTACAATATTTATAAAGTTATTGGAAGAACCTGTCCATCTAACCATATGTCACACTTTTACATGAGCACATGGTGGATGTAGGCATTGGTAATCTTTTATGACACAGTGACAACACAGCAAGGCTGCTTCAAGCTGGAATGGACAGACGGATAGAGCTGAAATTATATCTTCAGGGACTGATGACAAACTGGAAAACAAACAACGGCTCGTTTCAGAGGAAGTGGAGAGCAATGAAGGGTTAACTAGGGAAGAATATACAAGCAACACAATATCTGTGAAAGTACATATATCTATTACATACTAAGACTTCACTTTCACACACACAGGATCCTGAACAAAAACAAGCTCACAGAATATACAGCTTGAACTGCTGGAATAACTCCTGAGCTGTAGGGAGGCTGTGAAGCCACAGGGGTATTGGATTATGTGTGGGAAGATTACGAAACAGTAGATACAAAACAATACAACCAGTATACTGTCTCAAGCCAAATTTATCCAACACCCAACACATTTCTTGGGACCTTGCACTGGTAAAGTTTTACATGGATTTAAAAATGCTAGTTCCTGTGTATGAAGTTATAATGGTCCTGCATATCTGAATAAGCTGCTTCCTACTTTTGAGCAAAATCAGTCCAAAGTCAGTTTTCTGGTTGTCTGGTGCATGGGCCTTTATTAATCCAAACTCGGCCTAATGCTGGATCAAATGCAAATGCAGCAGATGATTTTAACAGCAATCCTGTTCCATTTGCAGGTTCAAGCTGGTTCATACCTCAGCTGTACAACATGACCAGATAGAAACCTTTCGTTTTACCCTTGGATTGCCAGACAGTCACATGACTAGTAACGGTCACATGATGAACCAGCCTTAACCCTTTAAGGACCAAGTGTTTATCGGTGGGATGCTCTCCCAGCACAGGATTTTTTTTTGGCTGTAGTTCCCTCTCTTCCTGTAAAAAATCACAAAAAATCTAATTTTTACAGTAGTATCTTGGAATTTGTGTCCTTTTTTTCCCCCAAAACATTGAACATTCTAAAGTACTTCAGTAGAGCTACACAATCAGCCATACAGAGGTATTGATCTTTTTTTCAACACAATATTTATTTATTTATTTATATTTAAGGCCCAAATTTATAAAGGGGAAAAACCGACCGATTCCGCAATCAACCAATTTAAATACCCCTCACCACAATTAGCGGTGGAAAATTACACACCTCTCACAATAAATATTGGGTTTGGGTTAACCCAGTGTGCATAGGCTACACATTCCAAAAGAAAATGAATGGCATGCAAAGACCTCAACGTGGTACTAGCCATGGTGATGAGGAAGCTCAGAAGAGGAAACTAAAATTCGCTAATATGAACTGGAGATTTTGGTACAAGCTGTACTTGTAACACATGAAGATGTGTTACAAGCTCGAAATACATCACAAGGACAAATGAATAAATGTACTTACTTATATCCATGGCAGTCAAACAGGTGGATATGCCTTCCATTGTTGTATAGCAATATGTTCAGCACAATACAGCTGCAAACGAACAATCTTCAGTTTAACTATGGCTTAGGTCTTCTTAAAGTCTTTTGGCTAACACTTTTTTGTTAAGGTGCTGCTTATTTATGTTTTATAAATATACAATATATGCTTAATAACTATGTTATAGTGTTAATACAGCATTACAGATGGTTTATAACAATGTAGTGGCCATAGACTGAATTACATTTAAACATCCCAAAGTACAATAGGTAGCTAAAAATGGTCTGCTTTATGTAATTCCGTCTATGGCTATTGCATGGTTATAAACCATATATAATGCTTTAACACTATATAACAGTTATTAAACATCTATTATATATTTATAAAGTATTAATAAGCAAAACCTTAATATAAAGTGTTACCGTCTTATGCAGTTACAACTCTCCTATTTCTTGTGTTTGTCTGTATTTCTTACTCTATGTATGATTTTAACATTAGAAGGACCAGAGATATACTCATACCTAAAAGCCCTGCAGAGGACTTTGACAGCTGTATTCAAAACACTGTAAATAGTATAACGAAAGGAAAAACAGTCCGGTGTAATTTATTTTTTAATTTTTTTATTGAGTAAGTCTAATAAACATCTGAAAAATCGAATATATATATATATATATATATATATATATATATATATATATATATATATATATATATATATATATATGAACAGACATCAGTTTACAACATACATATTTATAAAACTGAAACGATACTGAATACATTTTAAATTTTTCAACAGGAATCGGTTTATTATCAGATAAGCAAAAGCAACTGAACAACGTAGATAAACTTAGAAGAAAACATTTTACAGAAGTGCACAGCACAAGAAGTTATAAAAAAAGTCTTGATTTATTTTTCTTTTTTTCGACAAAAGGGTATTCCTTTACCTTGAGACTAATGCTGTTCACAGTCTCTTAGCAGGGTTGCCAGGTTCAGCTGTGGGTACATGCTTGGCAGTCTCCCTCTGTTCCAAACGCTTCTTGCAAAGTTCCTGTGCTAACTGTAAAATATATTCTCTCCTTGGTAAATTCTTCTCCATGCATTCTTTGTAAAGTACCCATGAGTTAATGGCTGCTAGATCCAATACATTGTAAAACACCTGAACAGACCATCGTAGGGAGCCAGCTTTCAGGGAATACTTCCGTGCCATCTGATCCAAAACATAAATTCCATATTGTGTTGCCTAGTAAAACTCCACAGTCTCTGGTATTTACTTTCACTAGTCCTGATGCTAATTGACTGATGAAGGCAGCGCAGCTGGCAGTCAGGCTGATTGAAAACAATAGACTGTCAGTCATTCACTCAGAGAGAGAGCAGAGACAAATTTAATTACAGCTAAACACATTGCGGACTGGTAAATAAAATAATAAAGTAGAATATCGTACTATATAATCAAAATAAATTGTATTTTGTGTGGCTATTTATTTCTGCACCCCCATGTTTCTCATGCCTTGTGAGAATATTTAACACATACAGACAGAAAGGTACATGAACAAGCAAACCTTTATGGTTACACGAATAGAGAAAATTATATTTTAAAACCAAAAACCACAAAAATGACTGCCGCGGGGCTTTTATTGTTAAAGCATATCTGTACGGTATATATGGTTGAAAAACTATACTTGCTCTAGCTACAAACTAACTGCGTCATCTGTCCCTCAGTCCTTTTTTTTCTTTTTTTACCGTTTTCTTTCCAACTCGAATTTAACAATACTGCCTGAACCAGTATTGTTAAATACCAGAATGCCGTATTACAAAAAATACATTCTGTAGGCATTACTAAAATAATGGTGGAGGATGAGCCCTCATTGCATATGAGACTTTTTCTTTAGTGCGCCTCAGAATATCATTCCATCTTTTCTTAATCTCCTCCAACATTCTTATAATAATGCCTACACTCTAGAAGTAAAGGCTCTCGTTAGAACCTTGCTTTGCCACTGTGGGGAGACCTTTTTAGGTGCTTCTAAGAACCTTTTTTTACATGGATTCTATATTCTCTATTTGCAGACTTTCTGTTTTGTCATGTAAGCTATGAAACATGTATTGAAAATTGGAGTTTGCAAAACAATACGGTACCGGTATTATAAACCATAATTTACAAACTGACTTTATCAGAAGGGTTAAAAAATGAGCTCTTTGCAAAATGTTACTAGATGTTTCTTTGTGTTTGAAATAAACTGTCTGACTGCAGCAAATTAATGCCTGCTTTTCAGAGTTCTTAAAATAATCACGCAAATAAGAGGCCTGCAATTACCGGCAGCTTTAATAAATTAGATGGAATATTTAATAGGCCTCATTTGCAAAATCCCCTTACAATTTTAGCGGTTTCGTTCAGAAACACCCCAGAATTACATTTTCATATACAGAATTACATATGCATCAATGGCTAAAGTGCACAGAGACATTGCTCCCACAAATCACATATTAATTGCGTGTTTATGCCATTGCGTGTGCTTTATAAATCCCATCCAAGAATTCAGAACCCTCAGCGCCCATTTTACGGTCAGAAAACATGTGCAATGCTTTTATTAATTTGGGTTTTTAAGTATTATTATGTATTCTGCTTAGAGATACGTGTTATTCTATGACCTGAGGGGCCTTACTTTACTTCTTGAATGTTTTGTTAAACAATATTGATGTTTGGGCAAAATACAAGACATTGTTTCACCTGAGTGATTGCAATGACATGATACATGTTTATTCTCAGGGTTTTTATAAGCAATAATGAACACTACTCTCAATCAATTTCTCAAAATAAATATTTATAAATAAAATAAGTTTTTTATTCCATTATTATTAGTAACAAAGGAAAAAAAGCATACCTGATAAATTAAATTAAAACATGACACAGAAGAAATGTTCTACTATAACTATATGTCAAATACGTCGGATTTACAGTTTTTTTTTTCTTAGCTGTAAATAAGTTTCTGTGTCACGTTTTGTTTCTTCATGCTGCTGCAAAATGTATCCACTCTTTAAAAATTAAATGCCCGTCTCAGTGACATCACATGAAAAAACAAACAAGTAGGCAGTGAAATTCAAACCCTCCCCTATCCAATGATATGCATCTTCAACCTGTACTGAAAAGTATGGTAGACCAGTAAGACAAAGAAACAAAGTGCATTTTTTATTGTGTTTACCTGATCACGGGCCCAGAATGACACTTCAGTATGATAGTGTTTACACCATCACGGTCTTTAAAGGGTTAAAGGAACCAAATAACAAAATATTATAGCTGTGAATTCCTTATTGACTAATCTATTTCTTCATAATTAGGTAGTGACATGTTGCAATTAGGGTTTCAAGAATCATAACGGGTGTGCCTATGGCAGCATTAGATGAATATTCTTTTAAAAATAACGGAGTAAGTAAATTCTGAAACTCCTATTAACACGTGATAGAAACACTATAAATTTAACCATAAATGCAGACTGTACCCTGGTAACGACTCTACTACCTGTCATTAGGTGAGTGACGGAATACTAAAAACACTTTCTCCTATCCCTGGCCCTTTCTGACCTGTGCAGAGTATGATTTGAAAATCAGTTCGACAGGAGTGACTTCATTGTGCAGTTGCAGTCTGGGCCTGAGTGCGTTCACACCACTATTCCCCCTGTGTGATGCAGCTGCACAGATTACTGTGTTACCAGAGCAGACAGATGTGTTGGGCAATAAAAAACCTAATTTAATAACAGCTGTTTTTTTGCTTCCAGCACAAAAAGCGGCATAAGAAATCAATAAGACGTTAAATAACTGCCTTTGTGAGGAATTTCAATATATTTTTCTTTCAATCAAGGCAGCTTTTTCCTCTGGGAAAATAGCTGCACTAGATTTCACGCTTTTGCTTTCATTTCCGAGAGGTGTAATAGATAATAACAATCCCTTTTAAATCTTGATTCATATTTTTATCTTGTAGTCTGCTAACTAGTTCCATTTTTTCTTTTGAGTTTCCTGTATGCCGCCTGTATGAGAAAATTCAATTCACTATGATCTCTCAGAGTGTGCTGTTGCCCATAAAAAGGTTTACCTCAGTCATACAGTCATGAGTTTTTGTTAGATTGACCTGCTCTTTATTGGGCTTTACAATGCATCAGACTATTTGAATCCTTTTTTTTCAATCAGTTACACTCTGTAACTTAAGCCTTATACAGGGTAAAAAATGTTTTACTACTGTGATGTATTGACAGTGCTGCTAGCATTTGGAGGATATATTTATGTGTTAGTATAGTATAGTGTTAGCTAGAAGAAAGAAATTATGCCCAGCATCCTTCCCTGGAGCTCTTCAGAACGTAATTACTCAGCACGTACTGCTAATGCTTGATTCACATTACAGGGCATGTTTTTGCAGACAGACTAGTTTTGTACACAGTAGTTTAACACTGTAGTCTTATCTACATTTTAACAGGGTGATGTTCTGTTACTGAAGAATGGAGCCACAGTAATGATTCTTTGGGATTCTTAAATAAAGCTCTGTTTGGAGGGCCGGGGGGCTTCTCTAGGCCAGCTCTAAGAGTTGTCCACTCAGCTTGAGATTCCGGCAAGCTTCAATTTCTAAATCGCCCTAGAGCTAATGTAGTACATAGAGAGCGGAGCTGCCAACAGCTTTCTGATGGCAGACCAATATTAAAAAGTTTTGTTTTTTTTCTTCTTCAGCTGTACAAAATAAAACACAAAGGATTGTTAAATAAGAAAAATAAAACCTTTTGGAATTATGTATAAAATCTGTCATACGGCGGGACTTAGAAAAGTTCTTAAAGTTAATTTTTTAGTCCACCAAATAGATTATTTTGTACATGACAAAAATCTCCCTGGCTAGGATATAAAAGTAATGAAGCTACTGTAGGATTTACATATGGCATCCTTGACAGTGATGTGGCGCTACACAAGTCTTGCTAGAACAACAATCAATATTAAAAACAGAATCTAGGCCACTTGAATACCACTACATTATACACATCGTAATGTTCATTTCTAAGAAATGAGAATTAAGGGGTGTAGCAGGGGGAGATCTGTGTTGACTCTGCTGGCATGTTCACAGTACTTCAGGAAGAGGGCGGCAGTCATCCAACAACCGCCTGTGAGTCATGGCAGTGACACAGGGAGGTGGGGAAGTGGGTGTGTGGACTTTCCCCCTCTCTGAATGGCTGAGAGGCGAGTCTTGGGAGATTGCTAGCACTATAAAAAAATGGTCTGCTGTTTCCTCAGGTCTGCCCTCTTAGATACGCTGTGTGTACGGAAGCGCTGGTCGAGGACAGAGAAACCAGCTGGGAGAAACACGGCAACAAACAAGGCAGAGAGTGACAGCGGGGAACCCTTGGGCAGACCTCGAACTATTGTTTAGAGCAGGCAGGGAGCCGCTAGAGTAGGTCGGTGATCCGGGTCGTGCGGGTAGCGGCGACTGGGATAACGCTGCCGAGTGCAGCGCCTTTTATTTGTAGTTTTATTATTGTGTTATTTTTCCTTGTTCTTTTTGCCTTCTGTTTTCATTATTATTTCTTTGAGCACCTGCGAGTGCGCCTGCTGTGAATTCGTTTACCGACTTTGGTATTTCTGTGGTGCTGTCTATCATCGTTGATAGGCAGCCCACGGACAACAGTGCCCTCTGTCGGTGAAAAGTAAGAACTGTCCTGAAAATAAAATTGGGCACCTGGGTGCTGTTCCAAGTACAACTGTTCTGTCTCATGTGTCACTGAATTACCCACCACCCTTCCACAGGGGGCTATGCAGTATCTCTCAATTACATTAAACTGTATTATCAATTATGTAGTCGTGTTTTTTATATGTACTCAAAAGCATTATTTGTGTGTTGAAAATAAAAACAATATTTACATTTTGTTTGAAAAATTAGTGCATGCTCATCCTCAGCAGTTTAAGGTTTGTGATGAGTCAAAGGGGTTTCGGTCTGTGATTCAGCCTCCCGACAGTAGATGGCATCAAACCAACTCGGGACTTCCCTTACCAAGATCTCGTGACCATGGCAAAAGTCATCTTTTTGAGGGGCGGCACCTTGGTGAGGGGCGGAAGTACGAGTATGTAAATTCCAGCCACTGGAGTCAAGTGAAGGAGAAGGACACGTGTCGGTTGGGGATTGGTGTTCCACTGACTACAGAGGCGGGACATTACATACTAAAGGGAACGTACTACTGTGTTCGGGGTTGGTCCGAAAGTAAAGTAGGAGGAGTAACGGGTGGAGGGAGAGACTAGTTTTGTGCAGCGGGATTTTTTGAAAACACTAACATTTCTTTTGTCTTTTTTTTGTTTATGTATGGTCACCACGAAGACAAATTAAAGACGAGTCATCACAGTTTGTTTTGGATTTCACCCCTGCACTCCTTCCCTCACACCATTTTGTTTTTCGTTTGTTATTTAATCCTTTTGTTGTGTATAGAAAATAAAAATAAATTATTTTATTTCTGTACACATAAATTACTGTCTGGACATTCCATTTAATACACTCTCGCCTCACAGGTTATACCCAGTACAATCTGACAAGAAGTATGACAAACAGGCAGATGGATACAATCAGTGCATAAGGCTCAACATTTTGAACAAATGATATGTTGTATTCCCAAATCCAAACCAATTGTGACAGATAGATGCAGATGTTATCAGGTAAAATTTGTGTTGAAGCCAATAAATGATTCAACAATATTTTGGTGGTGTTGAGACCAAGGAAGGATGGTTTATTTTTTAGCAAGCAGGCCTTGCTTTTAATCGGGTCTTCTTTCATAAATAAAAATATGAGGCAAGGGAATAAATTATAATTTAATTGCAGGACAAATGTGATACTGCTTGGCATGTTTCCGCAAAAAAATAACAGAAAATAGGTGAGTAGACTGATTAGTTTTTATACATTTCATAATGCTCAGAGATATGATTTTTGATCCTTGTTTTTTTTTTTTTACTAAATAAAAAATGGAAAAACATTAATAAAAAATAAAAACAAGTTTTACTTTGTCCTTATATTATTTTTATATTTTTATTTATATTTTTTAAAGCATTCTTACTTCACTTTATTTTTCAGCTGTGCTCTCTCACATCTAATTACATTTCCTGAGATAAGTAACAAAGACAGGTAACACTATTGAAAGTGAATATTATGATAACTCTGGTTATTACTAAATGTGAATACCTGACTAGGCACTTATCCTTTATACAAAATACCAATTGTAAGCCATAAGAAACAGCTATTTATAATTCCTTACTTCCATCTTGCCTTATGTCAGGAATGATGCCAAGAGAACCAAAACAGAACAAGTTGCTTTAGCAATAGAGAACAATTCCTTGCTGATCCAATGTATTTTGGACCTTTCTTCAACATACAGTTTTGCACAGAATGTCTTTTTAGGGACACAGTTTGTTTGCATTATTGTCCCAGCTGACACCATCATGTGATGTTCTCTTACTGGTGTGAATTATATTCTGCTGAGTGACCTAAAGCTTGGCTTCATACTCGATCCACAGGTCAACAATATAATTGATCTCTGACCCAATATGACTACCATAGCTGTATTCTTTGGTTTTCTTACTTTAACTCCATTACCAGTGTAGTCCAGTCGAAATGAACTCTCACTGCCATATTGTTTTAAACCGTGGTCAGAACAATCATAGAAAACATATCCTTTGGCACAGGGTCTCTGGTTTTATCAATGATACAATCTTTTCGTTCACATAAAGTCAGAAAAAAACAGCATATGAATCCAAATTAACATGTATTTATACTAAAGTAATACAAAAATGACTACAAAATATTTAGAAGTGAGTAGTTTTTCGAGATTTATGATTATACTGTATTTACTGTATTTTGTTTTTTTTTTCTGACTTTATGTGAACGAAAAGACACACATTTGCCCATTTTCCCATTGAAAATAGTGATATTTTGAAATATCACTGTCCTGGTCACAAAAGCAATGTTTGTGGGGAATAATAGCCATTTTCTGTACTTTTGAGGCATAAACAATTAGGAAATAACACTTACTACCCAGGAACAAAAAATAAATAAAAACATTGTTAAACGGCGTAATCAGTTTGTTTGAAAACCAGCCTTTAATCACTGATAATAGGTGCACAGGCATGAGTTCTGCAGGGCCCAAGAACCAATGGGAGAAAATAAGGTCCTGCGCAGTGCAAATAAATCATCTGTTCTATCAAATTATAGTGTAGGTGCTTCACAAGCGGAACTGTTATTGCTGTGTTTAAAAATATAAAATCCATTTATACAGAGACATCCAGCTTTCTTGAAAATATCTGTGTTTCCCTTGTTTTTCTTTTGTATTTGTTTTGCTCTCAGTAGTATCTATAGTAGATACAACGTCTGTCAGTTCTGGCAGATTCTACTGTACTTGCTGAAGTGGTTTTCTCCCACTGGTAATTTAAAAAAAAAATAGCCACCTAGCTATTTCATCCCGAGGGCTCAACCTGCTTCATGCCTACTGTAGATGCCTGTAACCAGATCCAGACTGCTGTGCTTGATTGTATGCCTGGACAGGACATTCATCTTACGGACTGTGGACTGCCTTTTTTTAACTTCCAGAGAAATGTGCTGACAAAAATGAATGCCTACAAGGCTGACTGCAGTCATACAGCTGGACTGGAAACTACCATATGAGTCAAAATAGGCTGCAAACTGGTGCTTCGCAAGAACATTGACATTGCCACTGGTCTCATCAATGGGGCAATAGGGAAGCTTCAAGCTGTTTCCTACTATCTGGAAAACACAAGTATGGTCAAAACCATAACCATCTCATTTAATAATGGAGTCACCCATACCTTTGAACATTTATGCACAAAGTTGGAACTCGTGGACAGAGTCTACATTGTTTGAGAGCAGTTCCCAGTCATTGGTGCTCATTCAGTCACCATTCACAAATGCCAGGGTATGACTCTAAAAACAGTTATGATGGATCTTGGTAACTCCATTTCCTCCTATGGACAAAGTTTTGTTGCACTTTCCAGAGTTACATCCTTAAGTGGTGTCCACCTTATCAACATTTTGACCCAACCTCCATTTAGGCACCTCAAACTGCAGTTGCAGAGTACAATAGGCTCAGAGGGATTTATTGCCCTAAGTTGATAAGTTTGAAGGAGACCAACATGCACAAGGGACACAAGGTAAAAGATTGAGTGGATTTCATTCACCGAGCCATCACTTATGTTCAACAGCAAGAGCCTCAATCTTATAAGAAAACACTTGCAGTTACACATCCATTCAGAAGCTTGAGCAACCCGAATTTCACCTCCTGCTATACAAATGCAACATTGCAGTTCCTTCTTCAATTGCAGCCTCTGAAGGATTCATTAAAACAGTCAAAAGAGGCTACAGTTTACCAGAGTTTTGTTTACCAATATGAACACATGCCATCCACTGCATCTCTAACTATTGGGGATATTTGTCACTTCTTAGAAGAACCCTTCAATAGAGGTGAGCAGCAAGATGTTGCAGAGTTTCTCACCAAATTGTCTGAAATGTGTCCTGAAGTATCTCGCATGGTTTCTGTCACAATAAGTCATGACATTCTATGTAGTAGATGTAACTGCTGCTCATCAAGGACATCTCTACATGTACCTGCAGATTCCATGTGTTTGGAAGAACGCAGTTATAGAAATGACAAATGGGCAATGATTCTTGGTAGCAAATGTAGGTAATGCAAAACTTCTCCAATCATGAAACGTGAGCTTATTCAGTCACAGGAAGAATCATTGCAGTGCAAACCAGACAGGACTATTACAAAATGACATAATGTTCAAGTTTACTGCTGTGCAGAAGAGCAAAATTACTGCGGACAACAGGAATGACCAGTTATCTTCCATTATCATACATCAAGGACAGGGTGTTACTTAGGACACTATGTGTCTGTTCTTGCTGTGGGTGCTACCGGAAAATGAGTGCATGCAAATGATGCAATCATTGAAATCAAACCATGGCCAACAAATGCAAAGGACATGGACATGGCCTTTTATAAAGAGATTGAATGCTTTACAAATGCCTTACATTGGCCTAACTTCATAACATCTCTATAACAAGGAGAATAGTTGTTTATTCAACATTAAGATAGGTTAGTATACTACCCTTTAGCACTGACATGCATATGCTCCTTTTTAATCATTCATAACACTGTTGTTTTGTAGCTACGTAAATATCAATACCTAGCAAAACAGACATTGTTTTCGCCACTCATGGATGTACATTTGCAACTAAAACAATACAATGTTTACATTTTAAATATTGTCCAAAAGTCTACCATTATTTTACTTTCAAATCTTTCTCATTTCTCTTAGATTATTCCACTTATTACTCTCTTGTCTTGTCTGTCTGTCTATTTACCATACACATTCTCGAATAGCCTTCTCTCACTTTATTCATTATTTGAACAAGTAAAAAAAGAAGTGTCAATGTAAAAAAAAACAAGTTAGAAAAACGTAACCGCCGTTTAAAGGGGTGATATCAAACACAAAAGTCCAAGTTAGGAGAAGCAATTAGGCCAGTCTTGTCAAGCAACACAAATAGGCACAATTGGAAAGATTCACACAATTCTTGCTTCTAACTTGGTGCCTTTTTTTGATCACTTTGCTCCACTTTATCGCTCCACTTAAAATGCTCTTTGTATTACTTGAAGTGACCGAGACACACACACACACACACACACACACACACACACACACACACACACACACTTAGACACACTTATAGATGAGATACTGGAGTTGGTAAGAGGTGAACCACTTATCATTTCCACAATGTATATTTATTTTTGTGCACCATAATTGTAAACTTAAGCAAAATCAATGTTCCTAATATTTGCATCATAGATTTATTTTTTTACCGTGCTTTGATAGAGAGAGAAAGAATCAATGATGCAAATCTCCCTCCCAACCAGAAAGAATGCCGTGTAAGGACAGTGGTACGCTGCCTCCTAGATGGACTGCCTTGATGGTAGGTGGAAACCGGAAGGTAACCATATTAGGAGGGGCGCGTAGTTGCAAGTACCCGGAACGACTCCATTGCAAGCAGCTGTGGGATGGCCCTCTGTTGGAGAAACCATGGTGACAGGTTGTTTGCAGGGAACAAAGGGGAAAAGGGAAAGCAGCTATGTCAGTATGAGGCCTTGCGCTGAGAATATAACCGGAGCGTAATAATCCTGGCTGGAGTACTGCATTTTCTTTGTTATGTGTTCTTTGTTTTTTGTTGCAGAGGAGGAGTCCGGAGCCAGCGGCTGCAGCCACGGAGCCAGCCCGCATCACCAGAGCACTACCCTCACTACATGACACCAGCACCACCCTACAGATTAAAGCACACTTTAATGCACGGGACCTTTGGAGTGGGGATTAGTGCGACATATTGTTTCTGTTTTGGTTTGCAAACCAGCCGTGTTCCCCCCGATAACATTACTGGTAGAGGGGTGGTTCTTTTTTGTTCTTTCATTAAAAACACAGACATTTTTGGGGAAAAGACTGTTTAGACATTGTTTTATTCACCACACCACTCGCACAGTTCACAGTTGGTGACCAGAATTGGGATCCAGGATGGATGAGGCCACATTGGGAGCGATGTTGGAGGCACAGGAGCGAAGACACCAGGAGGGGGTGGCGACCATGATGGAAAGGATGCACGCCATGTTCCTGGAAGCCAATAGGGGGAGGAAACCGGCGACTGAACCAACGGTGCCCTTTCCAAAGGTAAGGTTGGTAAAAATGTCACTGGAGGATGATCCCGAGGCCTATTTGATAGCCTTTGAGAGGCAGGCAACTGCAGCACAGTGGCCTCGGGAGTGGTGGGCTACCCAGCTGGGCCCCGATTTGAACGGGGAGGCCCAGACAGCCTACCAAGCCCTAACACATGACCAAGCTCTGGTTTTTGATCAGGTGAAGCAGGCCATTCTCCAGCGAATAGACATCACAGAGGAGACATACCGTTATCGGTTCTGTGAATACCAGCGACCTCGCGAGGTGGCGCAACAACTCGCGGATCACGTGACCCGGTGCCTCAAACAAGCCACGAGTGGTAGGTCCACCACAATGCTTCACCCCCACTACCAACGGACCAGCACTGCAACGTCACTCCATGGGCGGCCTTCCTCCAGCACAATGGAGATCGAGAGCGACCCCCAACTTGGTAAGAGCAGAGCACCCTTCTCCGCTGTCGAACCGGCAGTGGGACACGCAAGCTCTGTGTATGCCCTTTCGCCCCACTTGTTTTACCAGTGCTAGGAGGTCGGCTACCTCACTAGGAATTGCCTGGCGGCAATGGAATGTGGTGTGACCTCCCATTATGTCCTGACAGCACCAGGTAAGTCCAGGGGTAAAGATTGGGAGGGGCCTTGTATTGTTAATGTACGGGTTGGTGATGTGAGCACCCATGCATTAGTGGACTCAGGATGTGAGCAAACTTTAATTAGGAAAGATCTATTGGCAGGGGTACCTTGGTGGTCACATGGGGTTGTGGTCATTTTCTGTATCCACGGGGATAACAAGGACTACCCCCTTACTAAATTAAATTTGACTATTGGATGTCATACCCGCCGCATAATCGTGGCTGTGGCTGAAAAGTTGCTATATCCGGTTATTTTGGGTCGAGACTGGCCATATTTTGATACTATGATTAATAAAATGGTAAAGCCAGTCTCCGGGTAAGACTTTGGGAGCGGTGGGGGAAACTATTGGGGATATTTTTCTGCTGCACACTGATTTGTTCTATTCCCGATTTTGCCCAAGAAAAACAAAAAGAGAGCAAAGGGTTGAAAAATGGGAAGGAATATTAATGAAACAAGGCTGGGGTTTGGTGGGGGAAATATCAGAATCAATCAAATGTAAGGGAAAGAGGATAGAGAGTCAGTGTGACCTGCGGGGGCAGGTTACTGAAGCCTCCAGTGCTGAAGCTACTTTAGCTCCGCTCAATATCCCGAAATTGTGGGACCGAGATGTGGACCTAGCGTTGGAGCAAAAGAATGACCCTTCGCTGACACACATCTGGGGGGGTGGTTCGGTCTATCGAGGGGAACGATGTGGAGGATAACTGTCCGCTAGCATATCCTCACCACATTGTTGTCGGGCACTTACTGTATAGAGTATCCCATGCCACGAGAACAAGTCAGACTGTAACACAATTGCTCATTCCCCAGTCTTTTTGATGTGAGATAATGCAGTTGGCTCACAATGTCCCATGTCCGGGCTATTTAGGTGGTGATAAGACTCTGGAACGAATATTGGCTCGGTTTTATTGGATGGAAGTTTTTAGTGAGGTGACCTGACATGTAGCAGTGTCCGGAATGACTTTTATATATTGCAAACAGAACAAGAAGTGGTTCTACATGTATGTGGAGATCACCACAAGCCTTTTAAATTCATTTTAGTCAGGGACATTATTATTATTATTATTATTATTATTATCTATTTATTTATTTGGCATACGGTCTTTGTCTAACGTTACTTACAGGGCAATACAAGATTCCAGTGCAAAAAATATATTTAAATCCAGTATAGTTTACAGTCAATGCAATTACTGTACTAATAGAATGCAATATCAGATAAGAAGTAACAAGCTAGGATTAACACAATTTGCATCATAGGCCTTGTATCTTATCTCTTACGTCAGCAAAGAGCCTGTTTCATAAAACACAAAAAATGCAGTGTTGGGGATTAGTGTCTGGTCTGCAAAACACACTCCCAAACAAGGTAATATTTCTGTATTTCTTTTTGTATTGCTAGTTAATCCTTCATACAGGATTTGCATCACAGTGCATGTTTCATAGTAACTGTAAGGACATGACTGTGCAGTTATAGTGTCATTACACTGCCATTCACTTTCATTGGGATTCCTGCAATAACAGAATTCAGGGGATCATGTTTCTATTAAAGATCAGAACGGGTCAGTGTGCTCTTTCCAACAGATAAACTAAGCATCAGTCCTTTCCCAATCTTCAGTACACAAATAATGCTAAAAACGATCACAGCTCGCAAAAAAATGAATACCACGTATTCTTGTTGCCAGTCTCAATAACATTCAATTCAACACAACAAAAGTATCAAATCATATACTATATTTGATAAAAGTCAATTCAATACAGAAAAATCCTGCCATAGCAAAATTGGATTAGAAAACACTACATATTTTTTGCAAATATGTATTTTTCAATATACCGCATCACCTAGAATTTTAGCATTGATTAAATGAAATAAAATCTATATGAACATAATTTACATATTTTATATAACATCATGTAATCAAATGAACAACTACAAAGTTTGGTTGAATTCATTCGAACCTGTTCAGACGAGTTAACAATGCAATTAAATGTATGCGTTACAAAGGCACGTGTTAATTATGATGTCGGTGAGGGTCAATTAATGACACAAAACAGATTTATGAATCAGATGAATAATATGCTAATGAGAAAATTGGTCTCTGAGGGCGCGTTACACTAACGTCACAGGGAATGATGTTTTTTTGATGGTAAATGGCTTGCATGCATCACCTGATTCAATACTGCCATGTTAAACACTATTACTGGCATGATAAAGGACACAGTAAGTTTTATGTATGGGCCATGACTGTTCCTGGGCATATTTCTTTTAAAATATGTATTTCTCCATTAGAAGAAAACTTTTAAAACAAAATGTTCCAAATGTTTGCCATTTATTTTCTTTAGAAGAACTTGAACTGCCAGATGATTCATACCTTGGTTCATCTTTTGAGAACCAGTTGTTGCTTTTCCTGTGATTGACATGTTTTCAAGTGACCTCTCAAGTTGACAAGCATAGAGTTGTCTGTAGAAGTGTAGAAGTTTCTGCTAGAAGCAAATGTGTTTGCTTCACTAACAGCTTCAAATGAATTACCATTAAAAAATCTAATGAACCTTTACCATAATGTGTGTGGGTTTCGTATAGGAAAATGGGAGGCCTGTAAAATGATGGCAATACCTACTGTATTAGGTAAAAATTACTGGAATTATTTTCTAGCACCATGTACTGTAAGATATGTCTAACAGTACATTGTAAGGATTTTTGCCTATGTATTTTCCTGACCTTGTAGCTCTTTAGCTTGGCATGTGGCCCGAAATACACCCATGTCAGGAGTGACTGGCTTTTAATAACTAAGAGTGCAGCTGTGACCTCTGGACAGATAACACTTTTGTTTTTGCATAAATTGTTTCTGCTCAATAATCTGTTTTGAGCATATATACAAACCATAATCAAACCAATTGAAACTGGTTCTAAAACCATTTACTTTTGTTAAAAGTGACATACTATAACTTTAGGTAAGTGTCACAGAAAGCATAATAATGCATTATACATTTGGAACATGTAGGCTTTTTCTGATAAACATGCACGCCGTGTGGGGCAGTCTACACATTGTTCCAGTTAAATTACACAAGCTCTTATTGTTTCATCAGCCTATGTTCCTTTCTTCATTATACTACCTTTACTTATGCTTCCCATTTAAATGGTAAAGAAATCATTGAAACTGTCTGTAAACATTGTGTGATTTTTTTCCTGTGTTTAATGTATGCTCTGAATCAATGCAGGGTTAATGAAGTCTTAAAATTAAACTGTACACAGCTGTTGTACATCAGCCATTTGCAATCACCAGCCATGCTGCCCCTGGTGATCAGTGGGTTTAGCGCTTTGCTGCCTGTGAGAATTGTGCAAAACTCACAGCATTGTTCTTAAATGTAACTTTTTGTTATCTAGGTTTCTAATGACATTGTAAAGTGAAGAAGAAATGCAAATGTGCTTTGCCTCACATGTATCATGCTAGGGAAGTAAGACCACATTTGCGCAAGGAAATTATGTAAGCTTGCTGTATATCTGTGCTGTAACAGGGAGAGATCTGTGCTGACTCTGCTGGCCTGTTCACAGGGCTGCAGGAAGAGGGCGGCAGTCGTCCAACAACCGCCTGTGAGTCATGGCAGTGACACGGGGAGGTGGGAAAGTGGGTGTGTGGACTTTCCCCCTCTCTGAATGGCTGAGAGGTGCATCTTGGGAGATTGTTAGCCCTATAAATTAACGCTCTGTTGTTTCCTCAGATCTGCCCTTTTAAACGCGTAGAGTGCGCGGAAACGCTGGTCCACGGCCGAACGGAATGGAGGTTCAGAGTGAGACAGTGAGGGATGGGAACCCTTGGGCAGATCCCTGAATAAGGATAGCTGAGCAGGCTAGGTAGCCGGCAGTGTAGGATGGTGATCTGGGTCGCACGGGCAGCGGCGACCAGGATATTGCTGCAGAGTGCAGCACCTTTTCTTTGTAGTTTTTGTTACTGTTTTATTTTTCCTGTTTCTTTGTGCCTTCGGTTTTTGCAGTATTGTTTTGAAGCACCTACGCCGAGTGCGCCTGAACTGTTTACCCTTGCTTGGTATTCCCGTGGTTCTGTTTACCATAGTTGGTAAGCAGACCACGGACCAACAGCGCCCTCTGTGGGCTAAAGAAACCCAACGCGCCCTGAAAATAAAACTGGGCAACCTGTGTGGTGTTTGCAAGTACACCCGTCTGTCTCCTGGTCAATGAATTACCCACACCCCTTCCACAGTGCGTATACAAAGTCATTTCTTTGGTCAGGTCTGGTCAAGTCAGGTCAGCTCAAAAACTAACATCTACACTGATGGCTGCTCAGAAACTAACATTGCTGTGCCTTGCCGGCTCAGTAAAACAGTCAACATCTCTGAAGCCAGCTCAGCTTGGCTCAGAAGTAAATAACATCTACACTGATGCCAGCTCAAAACACCATCAACTAAGGCCTGTGTGTCAGATCACTGATGATAGGGAAACTAAACGAAACAAGACGAACGTGACACTAGGACTTATTTGATAAAAACTAATTTGAAATAGATTTCTGATTAATAAAAATACTTTTTAGCTTGGAGAAAGTTGTGATTCTTCAACGATAGATATGTTAGAGTTGCGGTGGGAGCGCTGCAGCAATTCCTCAACCTCTGGTCCAAAGTAATGGTCAGGGGAGGTAAGGGCTCCTTTTTAAGGAAGGAGCCACCTTCCCATGAGGCCGTGACATGATCGCATCATGGTCCTCCTCAGCAAAGCTGAAATCTGGTTCTGTAACATTCGGGGCAACTGTCAGTGCAGGCGGGGTCAGCTCCGGGGCTGACATTATAGATTGAGCTGGGGCCAGAGCAAGGGCTTGAGATATCTTGTTTATACCAAGAATGCATATATGTGTTTTATTTATTTTTAAAAATAAATTGTATATTTTATTGTAATGGGGTCAGTGTTTTCGCTGTGGCTCGTCACTCTATGTTTCTTGACCGTGACAAAGAAAATATCAGCTCAGTAGTCACTCATGATGACTGCTTCTCTTTAGTATCATTTGTTCCATTTTTCAATAATTGTTTAAAAGGATGTTAGTAGTTAAAACACAACCGCACAATATGATGGAGAGACAGATAAAGCAGAAGATCATACTACTATAATCTCTATGGAACTATAAAAAATGTTGCTAGTACGACCCGTGCATGTTCCATTGATCTCAGTGGTTCTTGCTAATTCTGCATTTCTGTCATTTGCTAATCTTAAAAAGAGTGCATCTCCAGACAGAATATGTCTATTTTCTGAAACAAGTTGTGTGTACAGTACTGTAGTGACTACATCTTCCTTACAGTGAGTGTAAAACGATTAGTTTTGTTCAAGGAATGTACAGCTAGTATTATTTTTGCACGTTTTATCGTCTGGTATTCTTAATGTACATTAATTGAGATGGCTTAAGAATAGTAATGAAAATGAATACATCATTAAGGGTGTTTAAAATATTAAAGGTGCCCCTTAATCAAAACCTTTATAGTTGTTTTATTCAGGGATACATAGTGTTGTCCACTTAACGAAACTATTATAATATATATAAATATATATCTATATATATAGAATATATATATATCTATATATATTATATGAATATATTGATCAACTGTGAAGTTTCTGTAGCCATGAGAACAATCTGTTGACTGTCATGATCGCTTTGCCTGCCACATTAAATACGCACTTGCATCTACTTGTGATTGACGGCTCTTAGTACAGAGGCAGGTAACCTGCAGTATTATTAAGTCTATTGCCTCATTCTAGTTTTTATTAAACTTCAACGATAGATTACACTTCAAGCTTGTAGCTTGAGCTGCATTTCCTAAAACCATTGAGAAATGGAATTGAATATCAAACAGTACAAACATATTTCCTTTTAAAAAAAATCTTGAGAGAACCAAACTTTCTAACCTCATGAGCAATTGTTTTGCTGATAAAAACAAAACCCATTCTTCCACAATTAGATTTTATTTCTGCAATGCATACAAAGAGTTTTAGCCCGGCATTTTATTTTCACTATTTTTTCCAGTACAATTTCAACAGCAGTTGAGGTTATCAGGCACAGTTGATTTTAGCTTGCAGAACTTCTGTATATAATGACTAGACCAGACGTTGAATCCAGCCCTGCTTGGTATTCCGTGAGGGGAGTGACGGTTTTCAAATGCTTCAGAGTTGGCCATGCGCTGACAGGATCCACAAACTGAACTTGCTGCAATTGCTTCACAAACTAATTATCATATGAGGGAGACAGAGCTGCATGTACTTCAGGGGTGCTGTAGCCATGACAAATTGTGCAGAGCAAGAGTGGTGCACGAGGCCAGTGCCCTGGTGTACCTAATGCGTAGTGATAATTTCTCTACTTAAATATTTGCATACAGAAATCAGCAAGGACTGTAAGCAAGTCATATAGATAACAATAATGGCTGTGATAACATTCTCTTTGCTTTCGAGTGATAGAGGAAGAGACCGTATAAAATACCCCAAATGTGTCACTTTTCAAAGATATCTTTTCTAGATACTTGTTATAATGATGCATGCTGCCTGGGTCGTACTGAATCAGTAAATCTGCAGCACATCTGTCAGTTCACTGCAGTCC